>NC_065444.1:196299338-196604338 GCF_917563875.1 Diabrotica virgifera virgifera
ATCAGTGTTAAGCCAATAGCATGCATGCGTGAGCCACCAAAAAGTTATGGGTAAAAATCATTTAAAAGTTGCAAGATCTTAAATGATATTACATATTATGATGAAAATAGATGGATGTTGCAAATATTCCTGGATTTTACCCAGGTCAACACAGGACTCTAACCCACGTGGGTGTGATATGAAAGGGATGAACCTCACATGTTGAGGAATATTTGCAACATCCATATATGTTAATCATAATATTATGTAGTATCATTTAAGATCTTGCAACTATAAATGGTTTTTACACACAAAACACTGATGATGGGTTACTTGTTAATCCGAAAACGTTTTGTTTTGTGATGTAACCCTTACTTCTTCATCTTCGTCAGGTCCCATCTCCGCTACGGAGGTTGGCAATCATCATAGCTATTTTAATTTTTGAAGCAGTAGCTCTAAATAGTTGTTTTGAGCTGCATCCAAACCATTCTCTCAGAATCTTCAGCCATGAAATTCGTCTTCTTCCGATGCTTCTTCTGCCATTTATCTTTCCTTGCATTATGAGTCGCAGGATGCCATACTTCTCACCCCGCATCACATGTCCGAGATACTGTAGCTTTCTTTCTTTAATTGTAAGTTCAACTTCCTTCCCTTTACCTATTCTTCTCAGTACTTCGTTGTCCGTAACTCTATCTACCCAGGAAACCCTCATAATTCTTTAGGTCCACATTAGGTCCTCTATAGGTCCACATTTCAAAGGCGTTAAGTCGTCTCATTGTCTCTACATTTAACGTCCATGATTCCACTCCATAGTATAGTACACTGTATACGTAACATTTTGTTAGGCGTACTTTAAGAGCTAATGTTAAATCTTTGCTACATAGGACCTTTTTCATTTTCATAAAATTAGAACGTGCTTTTTCGATTCTGACTTTGATTTCTGCAGTGTAGTCATTATTTTCTGTTATAAGTGTTCCTAGGTAAGTGTACTTTTTTACTGTTTCGATTTGTTGGCTCTCTATTATTAAGATTTCGTTAGTATTATGGTTGTTTTTACTAATTTTCATAAACTTCGTCTTTTTGATATTAAGAGAGTCCGTACTCCCTACTACACCTTACTATTTTACTTATGAGTCTTTGCAGGTCTTGTAAACTATCGGCCATTATTACTGTATCATCTTCATATCTGATGTTGTTAACTAAGACTCCATTTACTCTTATGCCGACTGTTTCATCTTCCAGAGTTTCTCGCATTACCTCTTTAGAATAAGCGTTAAATAATAGAGGTGATAGTATGCAGCCTTGCCTGACTCCTCTCTTTATTTCCATTTCTTCAGATGTTTCTTTTTCATTTCTTACTGTTGCTCGCTGATTGTAATAGAGGTGTGTTATTAGTCTTAAATCTCTTTCATCTAGGTTTTTAGTTTTCAGAATTTCCATTAGTCGATCATGTTTTACTTTATCAAACGCTTTATTGTAGTCTATAAAACAGACGTAAAGAGGACGTAATATCCAGCTCCAGTTTAGAGTGTATTCTGGCGTGGATAATTTTCAGCAGAATTTTCAAGGTATGTGATATTAAGCTTAGAGTTCGGTAGTCACTGCATTCTTTGGCATTCATTTTCTTTGGCAAACACATAAATGCTGATGTCAACATTTATCTAGGGATGATTCCCGTAGTATAGGTAGCGTTGAACAGTTCCACTATTATGTCCAGGTCTTTATCGTTGAACAACTTTATCAGCCCGCTAGGTAATTCATCTGGACCAGCAGATTTATTGGTTTTCATAGAGTCTATTGTCTGACTGACCTCTGATTTGGTTTTCTCTGGGCCCACATCTCCGGTTTGGCTATCTACGGATGTACTAGCTTCTCTCTGGTCATGAAATAGTGCCTCGATGTACTCTTTCCATCGCCGTAATTTTCGTTGTGTCTCCATTATAATATTTCCATGTTTGTCGATCAATATATTTGAGGTTTTTCTATTTCCTATTCCGGCTAGTTTTTTGACTTTTTTATGTAGGTTAAAGTTGTCATATCTGTTTTGCAATTCTTCTATTTCTTTATCTTATTGATTGTTTCGTTTTTTCTTCTTTCATTCATAACTGTAGAATTTCCTCCGTCATCCATTCTTCTTTCTTACATTTGGTTGTTGTAAGTACTTTCTTACTTGGCTCTAATATAGAGGTTTTGAAAAATTACCACTGCTGTTCTACGTTGCAATTATTTCCTGGGTTTCTGTCTAGATTTGTGTTGATTTCGTGTTTCAGATTTTCTTTTGTTTCTTCCGACTTTAGTTTCTGTATGTTAAGTTTATTGTTGTTGCGAATTTTTTGCGTCTTTTTTAGTTGAAGTTGAAACCTAGCAATAAGAAGACTGTGATCAGAAGATACATCCGCTCCTGGATATGCCTTTACTGCCTGAATTGAGTTTCGATATCTGTACTTTATTAGGATGTAGTAAATTTGATTTCTGACGATTTTGTCTTTGTCAGCTGGAGATTTCCATGTAAAAAGGCGTCGCTTAGGTAATTTAAAGAATGTATTTGCGGCTATAACATTATGCTCCTGGCAAAATTCAATTAGGCGATCCCCTCTGTCGTTTCTTTCGCCAAGCCCATAGAGTCCTACATTAGGGTAGCATTTTCCTTCGCCAATTTTTGCATTGAAATCACACATGATCACTGTTATGTCTCTAGATGCTGTGAGATGTAATGTTTTTTGAAGTTCGCTATAAAAGTTTTTTATTTCTTCTTCATTTTTGTCAGCAGTTGGCGCATAAATCTGGATAAGGTTTATTTTTTCCATGGGTTGTCAATAACTGCAACACTATAATTATTTCGGACATTGGAACGAAGCCTGTTACTGATCTCGTTACTTTTTTACTGAAGATCATAGCAACTCCATATCTGTGTTGGGTGTCGCTGCTTCCAGAGTAATAGATTCGTCCATTGTTGTATTGAGTTCGCCAGAGCAGACCCATCTAGTATCGCTTATTCCTAATATATCGATATCTAGTCGCATCATCTCTTGCTGTATATTTCTCAGTTTCCCAGGTTCATACATACTTCTTACATTCCATGTAGCAATTTTTTAGGTGGATTTGATATATTTAGTGAACAGGGATTTCGCTGACTAACGGCCTGGGAAGCCCTGTCGTAATTTTTGTTTCTTCCCTTGCCGAATCTTGGCATCCGAGAACCATGATTAGTAGGTTGGAACACTCTTACTGGGGTCTTTTAAATATACCTTTTACAAAGGATCCTGTATTTTTTGTGATTTATGGTATACAGCCAGCTACAGGAATTTTATTTTCCTCGTTAACTTTTTCAATAAGTAAGCCTACCAAATTTTAGCAGTTGGATGAATCTCAATAAAACTTTTTGTATTCAATTTGTTAGAGCCTTAGGAAATTTTATGAACAAAAAAGATGATGACAAAAATGCATTTTTCCAGGGCATTTTTTCAAAATGAGTTCAATAATATTACTCGGGAGTTTTTGGGCTCACTGAACACGAATATCGTGACGGCGACGCACGATATCCTAATAAGGGACCTCGTCTGGAAATTTTATTTAAATTCGATACAAAATCGGTCAAAACTCATTATTCGGGGGGATTTTTGGAGACGCTGATCACGAATATCACTACGGCGATAGTCTCCGATGCACCTGGTGACAAGGATTGGCCCTGTCTCCTAGAGTTTTATGAAAATTATATACAAAATCAGAATGCAAAGTCGGTAATCAGGGGTTTTTGGCGTCGGTAATCACAAATATCATGACGACGATGGTCTCTGATGCACTTGGTAACAAACACATGCCTCGCCTACTCGAGTTTTGGAGACATTCAAAATACAAAATCAGTGCAAATTCGTTATTCGGTGGTTTTTTGGTCGCTGAACACAAAATGCAATGTCTTCATTTTCTTGACCTGCCGTCTCATTGTCTTCGTGTATCTACTAATTTTCATACTCGAAGGTTTTTGGGCTGAAAATCTCTGAATACGAATATTATATCGTCCATGGTCTCTCAGACCCCTAATGCCCAGGAGGGAACCCGTTTAGAGTAGATTTATGGAAACTCCATACAAAATCAGATGATCCTGCTCATGAGGTGCCTAGAAGATAATTATATTTTTGTATTCACAGATCCAAAAACCTCCGAGTAATGAGTATGCACTGATTTAATATCGATTTTCTACAAAACTCTAGGAGAGGAGGCATCTTCTGGTCACCAGGTGCATCGGAGACCACCGCCGTCATGACATTCGTAATCAGCGACCACAAAGCCTCCCGATTATTGACTTTAAACACTGAATTTGTATCTAATTTTTACCAAACTCCAGGAAACAAGGCACGTCCAGATCACTAGGTGCGTCAGAGACCATTGCCGTTATAATATTCATGATAAACGTCCCAAAAAATCCCCGAGTAATGAGTTTCTACTGATTTTGTTTCAAATTTCCACAAAACTCCACGAGTCTAGGCCCGTTCTAAGCACCAGGTGCCTCGAAGACAATACCAGGCATGATATTCCTAATCTGCGATCCCTAAAACTCCCGAGTAACCAGTTTACATTGATTTTGTATCAAATTTACATAAAACTTCGGGAGACGAGGCCTATCCTGGGTATAAGGTTCCTTGGAGGCCACTGAAGAGATCATATTAGTAATCAGCGACCCCAAAAACCACCGAGTAACTAGTTAGCGCTGCTATTGAATTTAATTTTTTTACAAATCTCCTAGAGACGATATCCGTCCTGAGCAACAGGTACCTCGGAGACCGTCGCTGTTAAGATATTCGTAATCAGCGCGCCCAAAACCCCCCGAGGAATGAGTTTGCACTGTTTTTGAATCGAATTTCCATAAAGCTCCAAATGAGACATGTTATGATCACCAGGTGTCTCAGGCTCATTTCGACATTATATTAGTTTTCATCAACCCCAAAAACCCCGACTAACCAGTTTGCATTGATTTTTTATCCAATGTCTATAAAAATCCAGGAGACCACCTTATCCGGGACACCAGATGCCTAGGAGACCATCGCCATCAAGATATTAGTGTTTAGCGAACCCAAAAACTATAGGTTACCAAAATTGAACTCATTTCCGTCAATTATTTCCTAATTACAAATTTATTGTTTGTCGTCAATGCATTTTCCTTGTTCAATAATGCAATTTTCATTTATCATCAAATTTCTTACGCTCTTATGATGCTTCTATTTTCTTGTAGCATATATTTCGTTCTATATCTTACAAGATTATTAAAGAAAAACGATTGTCCTAACCCAGAAATACGTTGCCAATTCGAATCAATTGTTGCCAACGTACAGTGTCGTAGGATTATGTAGCAGTCACTCTGTACCACTAGACTCTCGAGATCTCTTGTGCGTAACTTTTGTATTTTATGTAGTTCGTGTTTTGACGAAATGCCTTGTTACTGAGTAAATTCAATATTGCCGTAAACATACGCCTAATAGGCTATTGATTATGTTAAAAATAAAAGAGCTAAAAGGAACTACAACGTTAACGGGATTTTATTGTCTCATATGGTCAATGGACTTCTATATTTGAAAAAACCGTGGAGTGCTACCATTTAAATGGGTGCGTTTTTGAGAAAGGGGTGAATTAGTCCCTAGGTACAGGCTGAATTAGGGTGAGTGCTATGCACTTTTGCTACAAACACGTCTACAGGAAAATTGTTCCAGGTTAAATTTGCTATCGAAATATTACATTATACAGTCAAAAATATTGTTATTTACAAAAATATATTCAGAAGAAAACCAAAAAAAACAACACGAAAGAAAGCAATTTTGTTTTTTGCCCCGTAACTTTTTTCCACGGAGATATAGGTATAGACATTGCTTCAGCAAAAAATAGCTTACACTCTTTCTCTTTAAAATGACGTTTTGTAGAAGTCCCTAGGATTTATATTTTCTGAAATAGGATTTTTCAAATTTCGCCGCTCACAGAATTTTTGGGCCATTTTCCCCATTATTTCGCAAACATTGTTCTGTAACTTTTTTTTGCGCATTACCTTTAAAATGGTCTATTGTATAAGGTTAGTTGACTATTTTGAAGCAAGTTATGCTTTTTCAAGGTTTTATATTTTTCATGATTTTTGATATTTTTTATGATGTTTTTTTTTTAATTTCTCATTATGACTTTTTTTCTTGTACATTTAGGTATAAACATTATATAATAGAAAACATCATATTTTCTTTACTTTAAAATGGTGTATTCCAAAAAAATCTAGAACTATTTTTAAACAAGATATCCGTAGGATACCCAAGAGTATCCGTAATTTGAAAAAAATTTAAAATTTTTTATGTTCTTTCAATTCGAAGAATATAATTGCATATTATACCATAATTTTTAATTCCAAATAATTTTTCTCAATAACACTTTTCGATATTGTGAAATATACAGGTACTTTACTCCTAGCGAAATTCATATTTTTTAACATACCTCGTACACTATTAACAAAATTTTATATCTGATGATTGCATTTTAGGTTTCAGACTAGGCAGAGCATTTTATAAAGAATAACTTTTTTTCATAAAATTAATACTAAAAAAGTTTTCCATATGGTTCCAACTTAGTGGGACCTAGTGCATGTGTATATGTCATACTTTGAAAAAGCATATATCTTGTTTAAACATAGTCCTAGAATTTTTTACAATACACCATTTTAAAGTAAAGAAAATGTGCTTTCTTTTCTATTACACAATGTATATACCCAAATATACAATAAAAAAGTTATGAGAAATTTAAAAATAATCGTAAAATATATCAAAAACCATTAAAAATATTAAATTTTGAAAAACCATATCTTGCTTAAATATAGCTATACGGGCTTCTACAATAGAACATTTTAAAGGTAATTGACTTCTCTTTCTACCAAATGTACCATTGCGTATACCTAGAAATGCGTAGAAAAAAGTTACAGAACAATGTTTGCGAAATAACAAGGAAAATATCCCAAAATCGCTGTGAGTGACGAAATTTGAAAAATCATATTTTGGAAAATGTAAATCATAGGGACTTCTACCATACGCCATTTTAAAGAGGAAGGATGGAAGATTTTTTTTATGTGAAGCAATGCCTATACCTATATCCCAGTGGAAAAAAGTTATGGGGCAAAAACAAAATTGCTATCTTTCATGTTTTTTCTTGCTTTTCTTTTGGATATATTTTTGTAAAAAAACATGTTTTTGACTTTAAAATGTGATATTTCGATAACAAATTTAAACTGGAACAATTTTCCTGTAGACGTGTTTGCACTAAATGTGAATAGAACTAACCCTAATTTTCCCTGTGCCTAGGGACTAATTCACCCCTTTCTCAAAAACGCACCCCTTTAAATGGTAGCACATGGCGGTTCTTTCATATTTAGAGGTCCATTGACTGTATGAAATAATAAATACATAATCAATAGCCTATAAATACTGCCGCATCTATGATAAGTGCCGATTCGATGCACATGAGAATTGCTTTTTATTTACCGAATTACACGCTTCGGTGAAAGGTAAGTAATCTTTTTTATATAAAATGTATAAACATCCTACAAGGAAAAATCGAATGTCAAATACAAATATCATCAATTGTGTCAAAATGTACCTAAGGTACTTTCCTAAGGCTCTTAAGAATCGAATGCGAAAAGTTTCATTGAGATTGCGAAAATTTGATAGGGTTCTGGCTTTTTATTGCTTCATTGCCTCGCCTATAAATATATAATTTTGGAACATACAGATCGCTGATTCGGAAAAAAAAAATTAAAAAAAAGATACACCTATTTATAAGTTTTAAATCTGTTTATGCTAAATTCAGACGGATTTGTTACACTGTGATTATAATACAGGTTAGGTTATGTGCGTACAATAACAAAAAAGTCTATTTTTATTGATATTTGTTTTGCACTCTATTAGTTTAATATACAGTGCGTCCATAAAGTAACGCATAAATTCATTATTTCATAAACCAGCGACATTAATGAAAAATCCTGAAACGGGTCGATTTTTATTTTTAGATTCAGATTTCTTGGCATATATATCATACTAGTGACGTCATCCATCTGGGCGCGATGACGTAATCGATGATTTTTATAACTGAAAATAGGGGACATGTGATAGCTCATTTGAAAGGGTATTTAATTCTCTATTCACTAATACAAATATTAACCTAATTATTTATACAAGGTGTTCAAAAACACATTTTTTAAATTAAAATAATTGAGACAAAAAGAAAAATGTACGTAATTTATTTAATTCAAAATACGTTTTACTGTTGTCAGAAACCAGGAAAAAAATGTTTATTTGAGAAATAAATATTGTTTTTTGCTTAAATTCAATGTTAAAACTGCCACCCACCTGTCGCTTGGCAGATTGAACATTTCGTTTAAGCGAAAATCAATGTTTATTTGTCAAATAAAATTTTTTTCTGTTTACTGAAAGTAGTAAAAAGTCTCACTTATTTTAAATAAAAAAATATTTTTTACACAATGTATAAATAATTATGTTAATGTTTATTTTATTGCATAGAGAATTTAATACCATTTCAAATGAGCTATCATATGACCCCTATTCTCATTTAAAAAAATCACCGATTACGTCATCACGTCCAGGTGGATGACGTCACTAGTATGATATATATGCCAAAAAACCGTAATTTAAAAATAAAAATAGACCTGTTTCGGGAATTTTCCTTAAAGTAACCGGTTTACGAAATAACGAATTTATGCGTTATTTTATGGACGCACTGTATAAAATATTCTATGAATAGAATTAAATCGTTCTTTTAGTGAAAGGCCACACGGGTGATAATTTACGGCGCCGTGTAAGAGCAGTAAACTCATTGGTTGACTAACTCCTCCACCAATTTTAAATGAAATAGGAGTTAGTCGACCAATGCCCCGTCAGGTTTACTGCTCTTAAGCGCTGGTTTCCTTGAAAGCGGCACCGACAAACTGCGACCGTAGCACTGCGATGAATTACGTCAGATTACGTTGAAAAATTCAAGGTTTTTCACTGCGGCAATGGAATGTGTAAACTGAGCAAGCGGTGGCTTCCAACGCATCCTTGGAAACCACCGCTATTATTTTGCATGGTATAGTTTTTTATGACGTCATTTATCGCAGTGTTACGGTCGCAGTTTGTCGGCACCGTTTTCGAGGAAACCAGTGCTTTACGGCGCCGTAAATTATCGTTCGTGTGTCCTAAGTAGTCTTTCACAGTGCAGCAATAAACTATGTATTTAGGAGCAAGTTGGTTAAAAGATTTATTCAATACCTATAATTATGAAAGTTGGACAAATACCAGACGAATTGGGAAGCAGTGTACTTATTATAGTCTAAGAGCTAGTGACTAACGGTCGTTCTGTAAGGCTAGAAATTTTTCTAGTGATAATTCATAGCACACCAAGGCTAAAAACCATGACCTGGCAGGCATCAACCGTGCACGTGTATCTACCAGGTGAATTGAAAAGTGCAAATTTAGGGGGTAAAATAAACTTTCTCCTGTAAAGTTTAAATTTAAGTATGTGTTTGAGTAAGTCATTTAGAAGAAATGTGTACAATGACAGGCGATTCTGAAAATCCGTCAAATTATCTTCTTTGCATCGAACAAAGTTTTTTTAGGTTTTTTGAATCATTCCAAACAGAAAAGGTCTTTAGTGACATTTCTCTTAGGTTAATAGTTTTTGTTATATAAGCGATTAAAAATTTTGAAGATTGCGAAATCGGCCATTTTTAACCCTAAATCGGACATTTAACTAAAAATTTTAATGTTGCCAAGATAGGTAGATATTCTTTAAACATTGATTGATGAAATCCCGAAGAGTTTTTTGCAATACAATATCGAAAACCCCTTTGTTTTTTAATTGCTAATCAAGCGGGCGCGACACTGTAACTGTAGTATAAATGAGGACGTTTGAGTTTGCATAAATTCATTATCTCGAGAATTGGCAAATTTGAAGAGAAATCCTCAGACAGGTCAATTTTTATTTTTAAATTAGGACTTTTTGGCATATACATATTACTAGTGACGTCATCCATCTGGGCGTGATGACATAATCGATGATTTTTTTAAATGAGAGTTTGGGTTGTGTGATTGCTCATTTGAAAGGTTATTTAATACTCTATTCAGTAATATAAACCTGAACATAATTATTTATAGAGGGTGTACAAACAATTTTCTTTTCTTTTTATCTAAATTAATTTAAATTTTTTTTTGTACACACTGTAGAAATAATTATGTGAATGTCTATATTACTGAATAGAAAATTAAATGTTGTTCTGAAGCTATTTCCTTGTGGCATTTTTATAATAAACTATTTTTAATGGGAAATAAGCCACAATTTTACCAAAAAAATTATTTTATTAACGTTTCGAAGCCCAAATCGGGTTTTGTTGTCAAAATAAAAAATACTACTAAAACAAACAAAAATGTTGTTGCTAAGTAAAAAAATTCTTCTAATAATTTATTTAATCTGACTCATTTATATTGGCAATTCAGACGTATATTATACATTTTAAAGTAGAAGACTTTGAAATGATATCGCCAATATTTATGAGTTGCGTTCCTGGGACGACTTTACTAAAAGATAGTTCATTCGATTACATGAAATCAATCCCAACTCAATAATATCTGTCACAAAAAAATCATAGCATATGATCTGTCTTTAAAAAGACAACCAAATGCAAAGATGACAGTAAAATTCAATAAAAATCGAGTTAGTACAAATTTTATATTTTAGTATTACTTATTGCATATCTATATATTATTAATATTATTTATAATTTAAACATATTAAAGTCAGAATTTGGTATTAGTTTTTTGAAAGTAAATTAAATGTAAGACCAAATACTTACGATGTCGGGATAGTATCACGAGGTTTTTTCCTGGTTTTTCCTCGTGATTTACTATGGAATCTCTAACGCGAGAATTTTACTGTCATCGTTGCATTTGGTTGTCTTTTTAAAGACAGATCACATGCTATGATTTTTTTGTGCCGGATTTTCTTGAGTTGGGATTGATTTCATGTAATCAAATGAACTATATTTTAGTAAAGTCGTCCCAGGAACGCAACTCATAAATATTGGCGATATCATTTTAAAGTCTTCTACTTTAAAATGTATAATATACCTCTGAATTGCCAATATAAATGAGTCAGATTAAATAAATTATTAGAATTTTTTTACTTAGCAACAACATTTTTGTTTGTTTTAGTAGTAATTTGTATTTTGACAACGAAACCCGATTTGGGCTTCGAAACGTTAATAAAATCATTTTTTTGGTAAAATTGTGGCTTATTTCCCATTAAAATAGTTTATTGGAAAATTAAATAACCTTTCAAATGAGCTGTCATACAACCCCTACTCTCATTTAAAAAAATCATCAATTTTTAGTTCAATGTCCGATTCAGGGTCGAAAAATGGCCGATGTCGCAATTTTTAAATTTTTAATCGCTTATTGTCAAAAACGATTAACCTAAGAGAAAAATCACCAAAGAACTTTTCTGTTTGGAATGATTCAGAAAACCTAAAAAAACTTTGTTCGATGCAAAAAAAATAATTTTAGGAAAATCCATAATTTTCTCCTCGCCTGGCAAGGTCTTATGCTCTTCAGAATCGCCTGTCATTGTACACATTTCTTCTAAATGACTTACTCAAACACATACTTAAATTTAAACTTTACAGGAGAAAGTTTATTTTACCCCCTAAATTTGCACTTTTCGATTCACCTGGTAGATACAGGTGCACGGCTGATGCCTGCCAGGTCATGGTTTTTAGCCTTGGTGTGCTATGAATTATCACTAGACAAAGGGTACCCCCGTTAAGATAGGCAAAATGCCCTCACTTCCAGAATTCAATTTTTTATATTTTTTTGCGTTCTATGCGATTAAAAAATGAGATTATGTGGATTTTTAGCTCGCCACCCCCTTACCCCTCCCCCACAACCAAAAACGTAGATTTTTAGATTTATTTTTTTTTAGTTGGGTTGCAATTGATTTAAAAATTTCAAAAAATTCACACATGTAGCTGAAGGTTTTACAAAAGATGTCCATTTTTTATGAACCCGTAGAACGAGTGTACATAACCTCAAATTTTTTTTTTATTTTTTTAAAGCTTGTAACTTTTTTTAAAGATGGCTGCAGGTCCAATTTTTTTAATTTTGTTTATTTTATGAAAAACTGTCTTCCTGATTTTTTCAGATTTTTCCGTCGACTACGCCATCTTGAAAATCCGGAAAACTGTTTTTAGGGGGTTTTGGGGGATTTTCTCCATTTTATAGACTTTAAAATAGATCAACTCAAGGTTTTGTTGATAGATTATGTATAATTTGAAATGACAGTATTTTATAATATTCAAAAATTGGGCGAAACACTTTCAAACCCCCCAATCAGTCTAATCATATTTTATGAGGTCGATACAGCCTGAATATTTTTTTTTATTTTTTTACGTTATATGTGATTAAAAAATTAAGACTCACCGCAATTTTAGCCCAACACCCCCTTCCCCCTCCCCCACAGCCAAAAACGTCAATTTTTCGATTTTATTTTTTTTTAAGTTGGTTTGCAATTAAATTATAAATTACAAAAAATTCACACGCACAGCTGACGCTTTTACAAAACATCTATTTTTATGGACCCGAAGGTCGAGTGTACATAACCTCAATTTTTTTTTTGTTTTTTTAATAGGTACGTATAACTTTTTTTTGTGATGGCTGCATGTCTAATTTTTTTGTGTTGTGTGTATTTTATCAAAAATTATATTTCTGACTGTTTTCAGATTTTTCCGTAAGGTTTCCATCTTCATAAATCCGCAAAACTGGCTTTTTCGGTGGTTTTTAGAGATTTTCTCCATTTTATTTACCTACTTCAAAATAGACTAACTTAAGGTTTTTTATAGGTTTCGTATAATTTTAAATAATTGAGATTTTAGGGATATTCAAAAATTGTGCAAAACACCTCTAAACCCCCCAAAAACTATGTTTTTTCAAATTTTTTAAAGTTTTCTCAGCGGTTACTCATACATGCCTGGATCCCGGTTATCAAAAACAAGTTTAATAATTACAAACTGAAAATTTGTTAATAGCTTAACGGTGTCTAGTCGAACACTTTTTCATGTACGGGAACACTGGAACAGAGGAAGTTTTCATTGTTGAACAGGTTACAAGTTTGGAACGTCAGACTACGAAAGCGTCACATGTATTTTGTTGGACAGAACTTCCAACTGATTGACTAGCCTTTCATTAAACTTTCATGCAAAATTCAGACTGCTATTTACCACCGACATAATTCCTGTCATTTGACATGTTCTACGTCTCGGACTTATAAAAATGCCCAACATATCTCTCGGACAAACATTTTTTCATATATTATATAAAGTTTACTATTGAATAAACTTAAAAACAACCTGCTAGTTTTCACAATCATAAACTTGTCAGGATGGCACGTTCCACAATTAAAATTACGTTTCACAATTAAAATTTCTTATGTTCCAGTGTCCCCATACCTACATCAAAGTTTATCCAACTAGACACCGTTAAACTATTACAAATTTTCAGCTTGCTATTAATCAACTTTTTTGGTACCTACGCGGGATCCAGGCCTAATATTTTTTGAGATGGATACAGCCTGAATATTTTTTTATTCTTTTTTTCGTTTTATGTGTTTAAAAAATAAGCCTCAGCGCAATTTTAGCCTTCTACCCCCTCAACCTGCCCACAAAAACATAATTTTTGTGTTCATTTTTTTTCTCAGTATATCTGTTGCTCAGTGTGTCCTTAAGTAAACTACGTTTAAGAAAATAATTTCAAATTTTTGCAATATTTTTATATATAATAATGATACCTGTGCCATTTTCATATTTTTTGGGTAGGATACAAAAAACAAAAATAAAACAGAATAATCAATTTAAGAAAAATACATTTTAATAAATATATCATACTTCTTGTCGTTTTGTGAATCAAAACATTTTGTTCTTTGTTCATTAGTTTGTATTTAGTAGGTACCCTAATATTACCTTATATTATCCATATTCTAATTGCTCGCCACCGTTTGGTAAATTTTTCCGTTTCGTTTCTTTTTGCACAAACTTACTCAAAAACAGATCCTTATAACAAATCCACAAGTTGCCAGACAGTACCACGGTCGGAAAATTGTTTAAAACAATGTTTTAAACAAATTCAAAAAATCAATTTTTTACTTCGGACAAAGTTTTAGATTCTCTGGATCAATCTGAGCAAAAAAGGTCTTTTGTGATTTTTCTCTAAAATTGCTGTTGTCGAGTTATAGGAGATTTAAAATTTGAAAAACGCGAAAATGGCCCTTTTCAAGGCTTAATAACTCGATTAAAAATTATTATTATAAAAGTCGGAAAGTGACCAAATCAAAGTTTAAAGCTCCCCGCCCCTACAAGAGCCTGGAGAAATTTTTGTCGTTTATAATATAATACTTTATTTGAAATAGGATAACCTAATATAAACATGCTAAAGTACATATAGTCAAAACAATACAAGTATTGATATAGTCCATAACATAATTTAAAAAGTAAAAAACTAAAACTAATTTAAAATGTCAATACCTAAAGCCACAAACATTTGATAATTTAAAATTTAAAAAGTAAAAAACTGAAACTAAGTAAAATGTCAATATCGAAAGCCACAAACATTTGAATAAAATACCAATTCGATTAATGTAAGCACAATAAGTATACATACAAGGCAACACAAATACATTCAACATATCCTATTCTCTATAATATATTTTTTTAAACTGTACTTGAATGTATTAATGTTTCTACAAGTTCTTAAATCGAGAGGTAGTTCATTATATTCTCTAAACCCTTTGCAAATTAAAGAATCCATCATAAAGCTATTTTTAAACTCAACAATATGTAGATTATTTGTACCCCTTGTATCATAATCATGTACATCTCTCTGAAAAGAAACATATTTTTGAAAGTAAGATGGAGCCAACAAGTTCAATATTTTATACACAAAAACTATGGTTAGGTAATGCAAACGTTGACGAACTGACAACCATTCAAGTGATTTTAACATAATCAATATTGGCGTTATTCTACTAGTTCTTAATATGATGCGCATCCCTCTATTTTGAAGTTTTTGTAACTGACTAATTTTATTAAGACTGAATAAATATACAATCGATGCACAGTAATCAAAGTGTGGCTGTATTATTATGTATTATATACAGTTACTTTAGTCTCAGTAGACAGATTTTGAGCTATTCTGGTGAAAAAGTACAATTTTTTTGAAATTTTTTTACTTATATACTCAAAATGTCCATCAAATGACAGCACGTTATCAAGCTGAAAACCTAAATATTTTGCCGTTTTTACAATTTTGATCTCTTCATTGTTAATGTGTAAATTAATCAGATTTAAATTTATTAAACTATACTTATATTTAGTAGTAAAAATAACAGCTTTGGTTTTATCAATATTTAGTTTTAATTTATTACTAGCAATTTATTCTTACTAGCTTTTATTATTTTATTACTTAGCTATTATTTTTAATAATTAACTTAGTACGTATTGAGGCGGCCGTCCGCAAGAGAGATGTACCATTCATTTGACATTTTAAAAAATATCGATTGGAAGTCAAAAATACGTTTTAAAAAAAATAAAAAAGAAATTTTGAGATCATATGTACACTCGACCTACGGGTCCATAAATAATAGACATGTTTTGTAAAAGCCTTATAAAATTTTAAAATTAATTGCAACTTAACTAAACAAAAAAAAAAAAGAAAAATTGATGTTTATGTGGGGGTAGGGGAAGGGGATGGTGGGCTAAAAATGCGATGCGTCGTAGTTTTTAATCACATATAACGTAGAGAAATGAAAAAAAATATTAAGACTGTATCGATCTCAAAAAATAGCATTAAACCCGCAAAAACAAAACTTAAAAAAACATGGTTTTTGAGGGGTTTAAAAGTGTATGGCCCAATTTTTGAATATTATAAAATACTCAATCATTTCAAATTATACATAATCTATCAACAAAACCTTGAGTTGATCTATTTTGAAGTCCTTAAAAAACCCCCTAAAAAAACAGTTTTTCGGATTTTGCAAGATAGCGCAGTGGACGGAAAAATCTGAAAAAAATCAGAGGGATAGTTTTTGATAAAATACACAAAATTCAAAAAAAAATTGGACCTGCAGCCATCTCCAACAAAAAGTTGGAAGCTTTAAAAAAATGTAACAAAAATTTGAGGTTATGTACACTCGACCTACGGGTTCATAAAAAATGGACATGTTTTATAAAAGCTTCAGCTACATGTGTGTTCAAAAAAATTAAATTTAAAAATCTACGTTTTTGGCTGTGGGGGGAGGGGTAAGGAGGGTGGCGAGATAAAAATCCGCATAATCTCATTTTTTAATCGCATAGAACGTAAAAAAATTAAAAAAATTGAATTCTGGGAGTGAGGGCATTTTGCCTATCTTAACGGGGGGTACCCTTTCTAGCCTTACAGGACGAACGTTAGTCGGAGGGTTCACTAGCTCTTAGACTATTAGTACCTATTTACAAAGCAAGGGAGACATATTATAACAATGCACAAACTACAGGGCCATAAAACTACTTACTCATTCCTTGAAAATATGGGAAAGAGAAATTGATAGACGGATACGTGAAGAAACCAAAATATTCGATAATCAATATTATGCGGGGTATATCAACCACAGATGCAATTTTCATTATAAGGCAGTTGATGACAAAATACTGTAATAAAGAAACAAACGTTCATATGGTATTCATTTACCTCGAGAAAGCACATGAAAGAGTTTCTCGAGAGATTTTGTGATGGGCACTAAATAAGAAAGGAGTCTCTGATGAATATGTAAAGATTGTGACAGATATTTATGAGGGAGTAACAACTAGTGTTATGATGGATGTTGGCGAGACTGCTAAGTTTTATGTGAAAATAGGATTGCACCAAGGCCCGATGTTTGGTCCCTTTTTATTCTCATTAGTTTTGGATCAGATAATAGCGAAACTACAGGGTAATATTCCCTGGTACTTAATGTATGCTGATGATATGGTGTTGGTAGGAAATAGTGAAGGGGAGTTAGAACAAAAACTGGAACAGTAAAGTCAAGCTCTTGAGAAAAAAGCTTTAAAACTTAGTAGGACAAAGACAGAGTATTTAGTATGTTCGTTTAAAGATGGAGTAACTACAAATAAAATGATACCTTTGGATGGTGAATCAAAATTTTGAAAAGTAAGAGTTTTAAGTAGCTAGGATCGGTTTCACAGAGTATAGATGCAGACGCATACAATGTAATTAGGGTAGAATGAATGAAATGGAAGGAAGCGAGTGTTATGAAAAATTCCATTGAAGCTGAACTAAATGGCACTACTATACCATATTCCAATACAGCAAAATATTTGCGTATGAACGTAGATGTCAGACTGAGATGGAAACAACACATGAAAAAGAAAAAAATAGAATTGAGCATCAAATATATAAAATTGTACCGGCTCTTCTGAAGAAATTCAGAACTGTCAGTCATGATATATAAACAAGTACTGAAGCCGCTATGAACATATGGCATACAGCTCTGGGGATGTGCCAGTGCCAGTAACATCAAAATGATCCAAAGTTTTCAGAATAAAGTACTAAGAGACATTGTAAATGCTCCCTGGTACATAAGAAGTAGCGACCTACACAGATACCTAGGTATGGAAATGGTGGCAGATGTAATTGAAAGATTCACAAAGAAGCATGAAAACAGACTTCATAACCATGCAAACGTAGAGGCTATTCAACTCCTAGACCACCATGGAATAGTGAGAAGACTCAAGAGAACTAAACCTTTCGAGTTAGTTTAAATAGTAAATGTTAGTGCAGAGTCATGTGCGTGTTAAGTGCTAGGTTTAAACTGGTTAAAAAAAATTGAGGAATACCATTGGGGAGAACTCAACAATCATTAGTTTTTTAGTTTTAAGATTGCCATTAAAAAACTTGCTCGTTAGTCTAATATTTTGTGACTAGTTGTAAATAACCAAGGCACCGCCTCGGTGTTGTATAAAATAAAAAAAAAATTGAAGCTGAAATAAAAATCCTATAAAACAGCCATAAGCAGGCGCGGATCTAGAAATTCATAATAGGGGGGTCTAGACTTCCCGAAAATATTATTATTATTATCCAAAAGCCATACGGTTCACGCTCCCTCTTAGACTCTGAGCACATTGCGGTCCCAATATAGTTTGTAGTTGTCGTTTTCAAGCATTCTGCTAGGGGCGTATTGATAACAAGGTTGCCAATACGTCCCTATAGGTTCTTAAATTGGCAACATGGTTGTCCAGTTGTCGTCTATGCCCATAAGTCCTCTTCCTCCTAGATACCGCGGTATTGTTGTTCTCTCTACTGCACTCAGTGGATGATGTTATTGTGCCTTTGTGAGAAGTGTTCTTGTTTTCTGCTAAATACTTTCTTTACCCGTTTTTAACCACTTTATAACTACAAAACCACTTTATAACTCCAAAACAACTTTATAACTCAAAATGAGTAACTAAGCGCGGAAGAGGCGTTATGGGGGACAATTTGCTCATTCCAGATACGGTACTAAAAGGATTGAGCTCTGATGGGGTTCTTTCTATGCTATCGAGCCCTAGGTGGCTTGGTCTGCTGGAGTATCTCTTAAAAATTTTCGTGTTTATCTGGACGTTGAAAGTGGTACAGCTTTCAGCATCGTCTATAGAGATGCCCATTCAGACCCAACTATTTATTCTTTTTTAGAAGGTTTTTCGGAATGACTCCAGTAGTAGAGAGACTAAAAGGTATTGTCTGGGTACTTCCAAATCTCCGTACTTGGCGGAATTTTCGTTATATTTGACATGTAGATTATTGTCGTTAGGTATTGCCACATCAGTTAGTGTTGTTTCTCTCATGAATTTAATAACTACTATTAGATCTCTTCTATTATATGCCACTGTTTGTTCTGCAGTTCCAGTTTAAAGTGTAATTGTCATTCTTATGCATACTCTCAGGGACGTATTGATAACATGGGAGATGGTTGGTTTGGAGAAGTCCCACTTTGATAGTTATCTCCTAATGCAGGATCTTTCCTACTGAGTCATGCTGTTCCTTATTGCCAGTTGCAACAAACGCCAGGCAGCCCCTGTAAAATATTGGATGGTTTCTTGAGATTTACATCCACATCGGAATTAAGTAGTCGTTTTGGATCTGATTGTCTTTTAATACCGCTAGTTTTGCTACTTCTTCATGTACCATGTCCTTTCAGAACGTTGGTTACCATCATAGCTATCTTAATTTTATTCACTGTCACCCTAAATAGCATGCTTGTATCAACAGCATACCAATCTCGCAAGTTCTTCAACCATGAGGTTCTTCTTCGTCCTGGATTGCGTTTACCTGCTATTTTTCCTTGTATGATATTTTGTAGCAATCTATATTTGGGATCTCTCATTACATGTCCGAAATACTACAGTTTTGCTACACCCAAGTAGAATTAGAACAGTGAATAAACTGTATTGAATATTCCAATTTTACCACATAGGCTCGGCCGTTGTGTGAATCTATTCTGACAGTGTTTATTGTTTAAAACCTGTAAAACATATTGTTGCATAAATTAATAATCCAAATCAAACATTCTGTCAAAGTCAAGACAAATATTGTAGAACTGTAAAAAATATTATTTATAGACTAAATACAATAGGGGGTCTAAGGCCCCATTGATGCATTGATCCCCATCTGTATCCGCCCCTGGCCATAAGACCGGCTATAATGCATGAACCTGAATGGAAATTAAAAGAAAGAGGAACAACGAATGCATGTGGCAGAAATGTAATGAGCATGAGTAACAAAAAAGGATAAAATTAGGAATAAGTAAATTAGGGGAAGTCTAGGGGTGACACCAAATTATGCTAAAGTGAGGGACCATAGATTAAGAAGTCATGTCCAACGTCGAGAAGTTTAACCACCCAATACAAAAACTTGCTGAACTAGGGGTTCCTGGAAGAAGTAGGAGAGGAAGGACACAGAAGACCTGGGGGAAGTTGCTTAGGCGGGACAGGTTGGTAAAGGGGATTAATGTTGATATGACTCAAGATATAACTTTATGAACAACTGCAATTAGGGAAGCCGATCCCGCATAGGGATGATGGCAAAGAGAATGATGATGATGGTGAATGACACACATACATTCAATCATTATACAGGGTGTAACAAAAATACAGGTCACAAATTTAATCACCTACTTTGGGACCAAAAATAGTTCGATTGAACCTAACTTACCTTAGTACAAATGTGCACATAAAAAAAGTTACAGCCCTTTGAAGTTACAAAATGAAAATCGATTTTTTCCAATATATCGAAAACTATTAGAGATCTTTTATTGAAAATAGACATGTGATATTCTTATGGTAGTAGTATCTTAAGAAAAGAATTATAGTGAAATTTGGACACCTCATAAAAATTTTATGAAGGTTTTGTTTTTTTAAACCCCCAAACTTTTGTGTACGTTCCACTTTAATTATTATTGTAGTACCATTAGTTAAACACAACATTTTAAAAACTTTTTTACTTCTTAGTACTTTTTCGAAAAGTCAGTTTTTATCGAGATATTTTGAATATTTGTCAAATCCACCACATATTTTTATATGGCTAAGTACGATTATGGAGACTAGGCAATAATATGAAAATTTATTTACGATTTACATTTTTAGGTATATTTTGAACCACATTAAAAAATAAGTCATATCTCGATAAAAACTGCCTTCTCGAAAAAATACAAGGAGGCAAAAAAGTTTTAAAAACACTGTGTTTAACTAATGGTACCGCAGTAAAAGTTTAATTGGAACATACACAAACATTTGGGGGGTTTAAAGGAACAAAAACCCCCATAAACTTTTTATGTAAACATATTAAAAAAGAAGCCGCAACTCGATAAAAACTGCCTTATTGAAAAAATACTAAGAGACAGAAAAGATTTATAAATATTGAATGTAACTAATGGTACCACAATAATAATTTAATTGGAACGTACACAAAAGTTTGGGGGGGTTTAAGGGAACAAAACCCCCATAAAATTTTTATGGGGTGCACAAATTTCACTATAATTCTTTTTTAAGATGTTCCTGCCATTAGAATGCCACATGTCCATTTTCAAAAAAAAAAATCTCTAATCGTTTTCGATATATTCGAAAAAATCGATTTTCATTTTGTAACTTCAAAGGGCTGTAACTTTTTTTATGTGCATAATTGTACTAAGGTAAATTAGGTTCATTCGAACTATTTTTGGTCTCAGAATATGTGATTTAATTTATGACCTGTATTTTCGTTACACCCTGTATATTAAGTACAAAGGTTACTGAAATTATTTTGCCACACGTTTCTACAACTTCCAATACATTCTCTACTCATAAAAAATAGAAATTATAGTATGCGATGCAAAGTTATCCCTATTAGTCCAAGTAATGAAGCTTAAGATAGGACAAAACCTCGCAATTTTTACAGAATAGATAGATTTGCTTGAAAATTTGAAAGTAAGTAGTGAATATTCCAAGGATCAAAATGTACATGAGGCCGAAAGGCGTTTTTACCATGGGGGTGGTTGCCACCCCATCTCGGGGTGGAAATATTTTATTATATTTTGACCGCAAAAGTTGGTAAAACCATTCATTCTAAGCAAAAAACGTTCTATAGATTATTTGATAAAATTAATAGTTTTAGATTTATTCGTTATCGAAAGTGTTAGTTTTATATCGAAAAAATCAATGTTTTTAATCAGTTTTCTGCTAATAACTCAAAGAGTTTTCGTTTTATCAAAACAAATGTGCTTAACAAAAATGTACCTTTTAAAAAAAATAAACAAAATTGTTTTTTTCGTTTCTTTAGGACCAATAGTAATCGAGCTATACTTATGTTATCTCTTCTTCGTCAAACGCTAAATATTATAGTTTCAAATTCCAAAGACGGAAAAACTGTGCATTTTTCGAGGATAACTTGTTCAAACTAATTTAAAGTATTTAAAAATATCTATCTACAGAAATAAAAAAAATATCTAAAAAAATAAGTGACTTATTATGAAAAGAGTGCCAGTCCCTATTTTTTTCAGCGAAAAAGTGATCGGAAACTTCCCCTACTTACCACCCTAATTAAAATTAGTCATTTACCTTATTTGGTCTTCTATATTTATGTATTATTAATAGGTTCTAGAGGTTTGAGCGGCTTAGAATGATTAGTTTAAAAAAAAATGGAGTTAAAAGCGAATAACGAATTTTTGTAGTTTGGTAAAAAATGCCCTTTTCTTCAGAATAGAAAGATTAGCATCAGAGATACGAAAAAATACTTAAATATGAAATTGTAGGTTATTTAAACCCCAAGAACATGGTTTGAAAAAAATATTTTTCTACGGCAAAAATTGAGTGAATCGTAAATGAGTATAATATCGAAAAACATTGATTTTTTCGATATAAAACTAACACTTTCGATAGCGAGTACATCGAAAAATATTAATTTTATCAAAAAAATGTATAGAACATTTTTTGCTTAAAATGAATGTTTTATCAACTTTTGCGGTCAAAATATAATAAAAAATTTCCACCCCCAAGGTGTGATGGCAACCACCCCCATGGTAAAAGCGCCTTTCAGAATCATATAGATTTTGATCCTTGTACTATCCACTACTTATTCTCAAATTTTCAACCAAATCGATCCAATTTGTAAAAATTGCGAGCTGAAAAGCTTCGGTTCCTGGACTATATGAAATCATTTCTATGGATCGTGTAATCGTTATTGTTAGTAATGATAATACAATGTATAAAAATATTAGGTATACATTTAATAAAATTTTACTTATAAACTAGGTATATCAACTTAAAAACCTACATGTGCAATAATATCTGAAATTGCTTTATTATGCACAATCTAACACCTGGTAAACTTTCTAAGTCGCGCCATTGTAAAATCCATTTCTACAAAAAAACTGATAGGTGGGTGATCAATCAGTCGAAACCATGTCATCATAAACTTCAAAATGGAGGCGTTGTCTGTTGTTTACTTTGAAAACAATCGTTCGTTTAAAAAAAATAGTTATATAGGTATTAGAATTTTCAAAGAATATAAAGATGTATTTTTCACGAAATATTATTATTTCATTTTAAGTAGGTAATTCATTGCATTAGGATTCTGTGAACGAGATTGTTAATAGTTTGAACAGTTTTATATTTAATGATATAATAATTTAAAAATTTGACAGTTTTGCGCCGTATATGTATGTGATTCATCTAGCATTGGTGTTAAGAACTGCTGGCGTGGACAATTAATAGATAATTTCCACAAAAGTCATGAATTTCTTATTGGCTTTGGTACTTATTAATTGACATTTTCTATAATAATTTAATTGAGTTTTTGTTTTAATATATCCTGGAATTATTGGGATGTGTCCTGTTTTAGACCATACTGTAAGTGTATTGCAGTGCTCAGCATTATTTCTTCAGCTCCTCTGATTCCTTTTCTACTTTTTATTCCTCGAATATATTCCGTAATTTAGTCTTCGGTTAAAGCTCTTCTTCCCAGGATGCAACTTTGGGCATTAAGATAAGGTATCAGGTAATGTTGCTGCACTGTAAATCAGCATATGAAAATGTTTCAATATATAGGCTTCTACGACATAATAGGCTAGAACTTCAGTATTCATATTATGCAACAACGTACTTAGTTCCTGATAAGAGTTTATTTTTGGTATCAGTGGTCTGCTTAATGGGTTTCTTCTGGGTCTGATTAAACTCTTGTACGGCACGAGCCATACATGCTATTGTGCAACTCACTGCTATCCTGCTATGTTATCAGGTTGAGTTGTTTGTATGACAAGCTCAGGAATTTGTTTATAAATTTCATGGGGTACTAGATAAATAACTGCCTGGTGGTTGTAAATCTTCACATCTAGTGTCTCGGATAAGATTATTTCTTATAATTACCCGGTATTGACCTACTACTTGTTGATCAGATACTTGAATTTGGGTACTCCCTACAAAATTCTATGTATTCTGTGTATAGAATTTTGTAGGGAGTGCCCAAATTCAAGTATCTGATAAACAAGTAGTAGGTCAATACCGGGTAATTATAAGAAATAATCTTATCCGAGACACTAGATGTGAAGATTTACAACCACCAGGCAGTTATTGATCTAGTTTCCGATGGAATTTGTAGATAGCCAATCGTTTCTTGACCGAGGTTTGTTATCTAGTAACAAGAGAGAAAAAATTGTCATTCATGGACACAGTCTATTTTATGCGTTGCCTCAGCTGTCCCGCTTGGGTGAGCATTGGCTGAAATTCTAACGCAGCACCTTCAGCGAGTGGAGCTCTTGTTGTTGTTTGGCTTTCTTGTTGTTGTTGTTGGGATGTTACCGATTGTATGACAGGATCATTGCCAACTTGCTGAGCCTCATCCACAGCATACCTCCATCTTAGTCTTGATCTACCTCTGCACCATTTGATTAATTTTTAATCAAATTAAGTCAAAACAGAAAGTGAAACGTACGCCGATGTGTATAGTATATATGTAGTATACAGTATACAAAATGTATATACACATCGACGCTCGTTTCAATTTATGTTTTGACTTAATTTGATTGAAAATGAATCGTACCGCATGGGAAAAGGTATAGCGGACGGACTATACAGAGGTATATAAAAGTAAATTGATTAATTTAAGATGTAATAATAATAGTGTTGCATATCCGAATATGTAGTTCTAAAAGAAACATAATAGTATCTTTATATGCATTTTAGATATCTATAATGATGGACAACTATGAAAGAAAGGATCTTGTTCTAACTGGGAAATAGGCCACAATTTAACTTAAAAAATGATTTTATTGACGTTTCGACTTCCACCTCGGAGAGAATAATATAATATAAAGCTTCAGAACAATATTGAAAGGAGCTAATAACCAACTAGGGGCTTCCATAAATGGTAGAACTGTATACAGGTAAGTTCCTTTATAAAAATGTGTATACTTATGTATAAACTATATGTTTATCCAATGTATAGTGTTCTATATACAATCCTACAATTCAACGTTATATCAAACATGGCGTGTGATTTATTTGTCATAAAGAAATATTAGTTAGTATAAAAGAAACATCTTAACGGTTACAAATTTTATTGTCGAAAACTGAATAAGTTAATAGGTATAAAATAACTTAAGATGTAAACTAATAATATTTTATTGTAATAAAATTTCTTATTGATTAGGTTTGCTGTATCTTTTAGATTATATAAATAAATAAATTTAAAATATATCTCTCCTTCAATGTTTTACTTTGGTTGTATTTTTCTTCTTGTTTTAGCTAAACAATGTTTATTGTGTGACTTAATATTATACAGATAAATAATTAATATTTCATATACAAAAAGAAAAAAAATAACAAATATGTTAGTATAAATAAAGCCATGTTTGAACTAAATATGATTGATAATTATTTGTTGAAATGCCAAGAAATGTTTTTGGATTGTAGACTGTTTTACTGATACCTACCGTTCTTATACCAAAAAATTAATAGTTTTTATGTGGGCCCGTGTATTTGTTTTTTTTTTTGTATTTCCTTTTGCCAAAATAAGTATGTACTTATATCCTTATGAAATTTTTTTTATTAAAATAAGTTTACTCTTTCTACATAACGGTTTTGTTTTAGGTAATTGCTGATATACAAAGTGCTATTAACAAAAAGAAGGAAAAATTAAGGAAGTTGGATTTGCCTCTCCATCCTATTATTATTACTGTATAGAAGCCAGTGGTTTAAGAGTGGAGAAAATATTATTGCTTAGAAAGAAGCGTTTTGTAATGCCAAGAAAATATATTCTTATGACAAGTATAATTTCTTTGTAACAAATAGGTTTGCAGTTTGCAAGAAAGTGATAGTTCAATCATGTTTAAGATATATTTCTTTGGGTATATTAAAATTTATTTGAAGTATTTCAGAAAATTATATCTTACGTACAAAGATATATTTCTTAGGCAATATGCCAAGTCGATTTTTCTTAAATATTAATAAAGTTTCTTTATGTCAAGAATTTTTTTCTCTCGGCGTGCGTAACAGAGTCTTTTTACTTCTTTGTTTTCCATTCTGTATCCTCTTCCTTTGTTGACGCTTTTGATTATTTTATCTATGATTAAATTGAAGAGCATATGGCTCAATGAGTCCCCTTGAATTATTCCGCTGAGTATGTCTATAGGCTCTGTAAGTTGTCCATCTATGTGTTCTGACCTGATCTATTCTGACATTCCATTTTGGCTTTTGTTAGAAGTTTTCACTAGTTTTAATGATATCTATAGGGGAACTTCTTCATTATACAAGAGATGGATGACATATTTGAGTCTTAGTCTGTCCAATACTTTCTTCAAATCAATGATATATAGAAATGCTGATCTGTTATACTCTAGTGATTTCTCAGTAATTTGGTTTATGACGGATACTGTATCTGTCCACGATCTTCCAGTACGAAATCATGTAGAATTTTAGTTGTAATTTTTATGGTAGTAAATATAAACAAGTTGATACTCCTCTAGTTTTTTGGCTGTTTTAATCTCCTTTTTTGAATAGTATTTTATTTAGTTTTATAATTTTGCTAATTAATGTTGTTAATTGTTTTCTCATTTCTTCTCCACACTATTTCATTAATTTGTTTGGTATTCCGTCTGTACCTGCAGCTTTTCTGTTATTCAACTTTTCAATTGATTTTGGAACTTCCTGTGTACTTAGTAAGACCTTATGAGTACAAAGAGTGAAACTAAATTACAATCGAAATCGCCTACCTTTAATGCATATAACAGAACGGATATTATAACCATTTTTGTGCATGTTTTATATTTCGCTTACCCTTTTGTGCTCTAATTGTTTATAAATTCATTGCAGAACTAATACCTATTATTACTTGCTCTTTGAGTAATACAGTACTCTAATATTACCACAGCTGCTCTGTTGTTCATTTAACAAAATTATTATACAAAATTATTATTAGTATATGATGTACCCCAGAATTATTACTCCTGAAACACCCACCAAATAACTGTCTGTCTACCTACCTTAAAATACCGCCAAAGGTTAAAATAAACTTAACAAAATTAATAGTTTGATTTAGAACCACATCATAACAGACCGTATGATTTTAAATAAAAAAGAACAGCACAATAACCCAGTTATTACAGTCAGTCAAACACCTGGCAAAGATAGCAATCTTTGACAGATTTATTAGGTTTATTAGACCAACACCATGTAGAGAGTTTAATTATGGGTTCAACGGTTAGTTAGGTATTCGCGGAATAAAAATGATGATTTTGCTGAAATATCTTGTTAAGGGAAGATGATATGCTGGTCTAGGTGGAAGGATATCCATTAAATTAATAAATAATGCATTTTTCAATTGTATTAAATATTAATTAAGAATGTACTTTATACACTAATTAATGCATGAACGAATTCGAAAATTGTTTTTAATAGTAGAAGTATAGAAGTATTACTCTTGAGATAGAATATTTATACTAAAACACTTGCTTCGTATATTATGCGTTTCTTGTTCTATAAAAAATGAGAGAATGCAGACCGCAGACGTTCGTATACAATTAGCGTCTCTTTGCAACGGCAATGACGTCGACTTTGCTAAGTAACAAGACATTTACTCAACACACACACTACACATTACATTAATAGGTACCAGATTGGAAAAATCCGCTGTATCAAATCAATGGCCATTAGTTGTCGAGGCATTAAGCTAAACAAAAAAAATATTAATTTTATATTTATTAGGTAATTTATATTATTAGTATAAGTATTTGGTCTTACATTTAGTTTACTCTCGAAATTAACACCAAACTTTGATTTTATATTTTTTATATGTTATGCTAAAACGTAAATCATGTATCCTCGATTTGTTATTGACACTATTATAGGTGTTCCAAGAGTGGTCTGCCACTATACTATCGAATACCCTGTAACATTCTAACAAATCTTGTAATGTGAACCTCAAAGTTGGCCAAAATTTTTGTTATTAACTTTTGTCCCTATCTATTATTAGTTATCATTATAACGGATCTACTGATCTTTATCACACCAATCAATCACCCTGTATACAGGGTGATTGATTAGTGGGATAAAGCTCAATAGATCCGCTATAATAATAGATAGCGATAAAAGTTAATAACAAAAATTGTAGCCAACTTTGAGATTCACATTACAAAATTAGTTAGAATGTTACAGGGTGTTCGATAACACAGTCGCAGACCAAACTTATGTTTTTTTAAATGGAATACCCTATATTTTATTTTATATTCGAAATCCTGTTAACTTCTTCATCACAAAAATATAAAGGTTTGTTATGTTATTAAGGGTATTTACAAAGTTATAACCAATTTTGACCTAACCAATATGAATGAGCTACTTACTATACGAAGCATTTGTAAATGAACACATCGAAATACACTTTGTATTCTATTTTTCATCTCATCGCTTGTTGTTGGAGGTATTTCATAAACTTTATTATTAACGTAGTAACCCCAAAAAAATCAGCCCAGTTTATTAAATTCTTGTGATTTGGGTGGCCACGCTACTGGTCCATTGAAAAATGAAAATATCTCGAAAAATAATAAATTTAGACATACGGAATGTTATCTAAAAATTAAAGTACGGTAATGGTACTTTTCAATAGTGATATAAAATACAGAGTGTTCCATTTAAAATTACTGAGAAAATAATGTACTTGCGTTTTGACTCACCCCGTATTGGATATAAAGAAAATTAGCAATATCAATAATTCTTGAAAATTTTGACAATACGTAAAAGATATGGCATTAATAAACCATTGCTGTTTTGCTTATTTTTATTTATACAGGCAGTTAAACTTGTTAAGATTTTAATATAAAATGTTATCGAACACCCTGTAACATTCTAACTAATTTTGAAATGTGAAGCTCAAAGATGGCTCATAAAGTCGTCCCAGGAACGTAACTCATAAATATTGGCACTATCATTTTAAAGTCTTCTAGGTACTTTAAAATGTATAATATGTCTACTCAGTGGCGGATCCAGAAATTTTGTTTGGGGGGGTCATGGGTCTTGAGGGTGATTTAATTACCTATCTCTGATGCAAGGTGACTTAGTCTTACCAACCTTAGGATACGTAGGTTTACAATTATGGGCCCATGTCATGGGCCCATGTCATGGGGGTCAATCATGACCCCCATGACACCCCCCCTGGATCCGCCAGTGTGTCTGCTTTGTCTATATGAATGAAACAGATACACCGAGAGAAAAAAATTCTTGACATAAAGAAACTTTATTAATATTTAAGAAAGATCGACTTGGCATATTGCCTAAGAAATATATCTTTGTATGTAAGATATAATTTTCTAAAATATTTCAAATAAATTCTACTATAGCCAAAGAAATATATCTTAAACATGATTGAACTATCACTTTCTGGCAAATTTCAAACCTATTTATCAGAAAGAAATTACACTTGATGTTAATTAATTTTATTAGTCATAAAAATATATTTTTTACACATTAGAAAACTATTATTTCTGAGCAATAATATTTCTTAGTAAGGAATATTATTATTTTACTATTAATAATTAATTTATTTAATGTTAAGAAATATATTTCGCAGAGATAAACGTATATTTAGAGTTAAGTTAATATTTCTTGAAAATTAAGTGATATTACATACTGCGAAATAAATCATTGTGTTAAGGTAAAATCATTATTTATTAATGAAACAAGATATAAAACGTTATTATTACATACAAATATTTTCTCCACTCTTAAACCACTGGTTTCTACCATCTTCTATACAACAATAAAAGGATGGAGAGGCAAATCCAACTTCCTCAAATGTTCCTTCTTTTGTTAATAGCACTTTGTATATCAGCAATTCACTGAAACAAAATCGTTATGTAGAAAGAGTAAACTTACTTTAATAATTTTTTTTTTTATAAAGATATAGATATTTATTTTGACAAATTTAGGAAATACAAAAAAAAACAAATACACGGCCCCACATAAGAACTATTAATACTAATAATAATCAATCACATTTAGTTTAAACATGGCATTATTTAACCTACACATCTTTGTTTATTTTTTTCTTTTTGTTAATGAAATATTAATTATTTATCTGTATAATATTAAGTCACAAAATAAACATTGTTTAGCTAAAAGAAGAGGGAAAATACAACCAATGTAAAACATTGAAGCAGACATAATAATATGTAATTTTCTTAATTTTTATAATCAGAAAGAGACAGCATACCTAATCATTAAGAAATTTTATTACGGGAAAGTATTATTAGGTTACATCTAAGTCATTTAATACATATTAACTAATTCACGGTTTTCGGCAATAACATTTCTTAACCATAAACATATATTTCGTTTAGACTAACTGATTTCCTTATCTCAAATAAATTAACAGAACAAATCCTCAGCGTTGCACCCGCCATGTTTGATATAGCGTTGTATTGTATATTTTTATAGAAGACGATACATTGAAGAAACCTATTATAGTTTTGATACATAAGTATACACATTTTTAAAAAGGTACTTACCTACATGTATGAAGTTCTACCATTTCTGGAAGGCCCCGCAGTTGGTTAATAACTCCTTTTTTAATATTGTTCTGAAGCTATATATTATATCATTCTGTCCCAGCTTTAAATTGTGGCGTACTTCCCAGTTAGAATAATAAGCTCCTTTATTTCAGAGTCGTCCATCATTATACCTAAAAAGCATATAAAGATACTATTATGTTTCTTTTTTAACCATTCGGATACGCAACAATATTATTATTACATCTTAAATTACTCAATTTACTTTTATTTAATACCTATATATGTACGTACCTTCAAAATATCCGTTAATTTTTAAAGTACACCAATAAATCCAACATCCATCTATATGAACATGAACATATCACGCCATCTTGACAAACACTGACGACTAAATCATAAATAGTTAATCTGCGCAATTCTTTTGTGGTAGAAAATCTCTTTGCAAGTAACATTTCGGCATTAATGACAAAGTTTTTATTTTATAACCACAGTTACTACAGAGGGTATTTCTGAAGAATTATTTCTTGTGGTTTAAAATATTTATTTGATTACAAGAAAATTTCTTGTTCACAAATATAAATATGGATTAACTTAACATTATATTTCTTATACTGCAAAATATTTGTAGTTTTCAATTTAAGAAATAAAAACTTTAGGATAAGAAAATTAAATGTAACCATTAATGCATTTCTTAGTATTGAAGAAATTATCTGTAAGAAATTATTAAGTTGTGTTTAAAAAACTCGTTTCTTTATATGTGAACCGGTATGTTAAAGTTCATAGGATATGTTAACTTTTAAGAAATATTGCTCAAAGAAATCGGTGTTTTAGGAGAAAAGAAATTGTTCTCTCGGTGTACAATTAATAGGCCTGGATCCCGCGTACCAAAAAAGTTTATTAATAGCAAGCTGAAAACTTGTGGATAGCTTAACGGTGTCTATTGAGAAATTCACACCGAGAATGCAGTACGGCTAAGATAGGACAATATATTTCTAATGAGGAATAAACGCACAGGGTTGTCGGTCTTCACCAGTTGTTGATCAATCCCAGTGTGAATTTCACGTTAGTCGGACAAACTTTGATGTACGCGAACACTGGAACAGATGAAGTTTTAATTGTGGAACAGGTTTCAAGTTTCCAACGTCAGACTACGAAAACGTCCCATGTATTTTGTCGGACAGAACTTCCAATTGATTTGTTACCCTTTCATTAAACTTTCATGCAAAAATCGGACTTATTAAAATGCCCAACATATTTGTCGGACAAACATTTTTTCATATGTTATATAAAGTTTGCTATTAAATAAACTTAAAAACAACCTGCTAGTTTTCACAATCATAAACTTATAAGGATGACACGTTCCACAATTAAAATTACGTTTCACAATTAAAACTTCTCCTGCTCCAGTGTTCCCATAAATCAAAGTTTGTTCGACTAGACACCGTTAAGCTATTACACAAATTTTCAGTTTATAAGTTATTAGAAGTATTTTTTTGCTCGGTTCGGTCAACGTATACCTCTCGGGCCAAAGGCTCTCGGTATATACACTATTGACCTCAAACTTTATTATCCTTATAATGCCCTTGGTACCTTAATAACTATAATATTTAAATAAAATTAAAATAAATTATTTTTTCTACAACCGTGTTAAAAATGCAATTTTTAGCACTCCATGCGTGCGTTAAAAATGCTACTTTAAGGCACTAGTGCTTTAAAATATTTTTAAGGCACTGCAATTCGTATTGACCGTATAGACAATTTTGATGTAATGTCAAAAAAATATAAAAATGGAATGTCAGTCAAGTTCAAGTAAAAGTTTTTCTAGATATTGTCCTGTAATTACGTTTGTAGAAAAAATATTGTATGATATGCGTGTTAAAAAGTACATTTTTAAGGCACTCACGTGAATTGCAGAATTCGCTATCGCTCATTCTGCAAACTTTCACATGCGTGCCTTAAACGTGTACTTTTAACACTTATATCATAAATAACTATAAAGTATATTTATTTCGTTGAAATCATATAATAAAAGTATAACTTCTTACGTGCGTTCAAAGTACACACACATTCTTTTTAGTTGTGTCCGTAATTGTCAAGGCTTCAACTCCATATAAAAGGACAGAGAACATTAATTACGTACTAAGTATACTTTTACATTGTGTATTTGTGATTATATTCTACTTATGTATTCTTAGGTTTAGCTTAACCTTTTACATTTACATGAGTGCGCTAATAACCGGCAAAATAACCCAAAAGATGGAAAACATAATACATTGTGAAATAAAAAGAGGTGAACCTAGTAGACGTAGAAATTATCGAAATAAACGTATAAATTAACATTACATTACATAGTTTCCCACCTTTAGACGTCTGTGACAGAAGTATTTTATAAATTTCTTCTGTCAGAGTGACAGTTGCCATACTCCTCCGATACATCTAAAGGTGGGAAATTATGAAATGTAATGTTAATTTATACGTTTATCTGTAATTTCCACCTTTACTAGTTTCATCTTCTTTTACTTCACAATATATTATGTTTTCCATCTTTTGCGCTATTTTGCTGATTATTAGCATGCTCATCACTGTACTATGTGTGTGTTTACATTTGCATACCTTATACATATAAATATATAAACCGGCAAATATAATTTGAACCTAAAAAAATTTTTAGCTAAAACACGTCTGTCTTAAGGCATTTACTGTTTCGATAGAACAGGCAACAACTAAAAAAGCGAGACAATGACATAACCCAGTACTTAAAGTAACGTTTACTCCAGCGTAATGACGAAAAACGTTACTTATGATTGGATCCTCATTAGATTCAGTTTTTAATTTAATGTTAGCGCTGGGAGTTAACGGTTGTCCATCTTGTTAAATATAAAAGAAAAAGAAGACAACACGTACAGGATCGGTTTAAGCTCGAAAGTTATTTAAAGGGCTAATATTTCTCGGGTCTCATTCAAACTGTTAAAATTTATTCTTTGGCGTTATCTAACATTGCACAAACTTGTCTAAATTTCTATTTTAATCGTTTGATCGATAAATTTTAGCATCGCACTTTAGTACTATAAATTTAATATGGTATAGATAAAAAAGCATCAAATGGATAAAGACGATAGAGCTATTTAAGTGAGTTTCTAAGAGATATGGGCAGACCTGAAGTACATGGGAAGGATTTATAACAAAAATTAGCAGTCCTGAGACGCCTGGCAGATGTGAAACATCTAAACCATGTTTTTTTAGAAAATATGTGTGAAAGCATTGTTTAACCCTTAACCCTCAAACCCCCAAGGGTGGGTAAAAAATATCCACCTAATGCATATTCCCTTGTAACATATTTATTACGTGTTTAAAAATTTTCCAAAAATTATTTATTGTTAAAAAGACAGCCTTTTGAATGTTAAATTGGTTCTACCGATATTTTTGAAAATAAAAGTAATATCTTGAGTTAAATATGGGTGGGCATAAAAAGTACACCCTTGGTAAAACTTGTTACTAAAGGTTTCTATATAATTTCTCGTTGATAGGAACACAATCCATATAATTATCGACGTATAATTACATAATCGACATAATTATCCGCGAATGAGGAGGCTGAAAGAAGAATGTGAAGAAAATCGACAAATCTGAATTACTGGCTTTTACTGGTATGTTAATTTTGATGTACATTTTATTATTGTTGTTGTAAGGTTTGTAAATTGTTTATCTTAATATTTTAGAAGATGCTGTGTTTATTAAGCATAAGATTCTTAAGTTTAATTCATTTCCAACAACTCTCACCCTCTACACCAACAACTGTACACCCTTGGGCGTACATGGAACCTAAAAAAGGTTGTGCGTTTAAAGGTTATCCACTGATATGCGCTATGTCATACCTTGCCGAAAATATATTTCGTTGTAAAACGTGTTTTATAAGAGATATCTAGAACACCATCTGTGTACCATCAAGTGGTGTGTAATTGTACTTACTCCCAACTGCTGCACTTTTAGCATGGTTTAGTCTTTGAGCTACGTTGACTGCGGTATCACATACAGCAAGTCGTTTATGTTTCTATAGTTAGAAGCAGTCCAGCGTATTCTCTCGATATTAGTATGGCAGCAAGTTCATCCAGTTGTTCTACCTTCAAGTGGAAAGTGCTATTTTACTATTTTTGAGTTACCAATACTCAAGTTTTTTTGTAATTCAGGTTATAAAGGATTTTGTAAGAACCTTCACCATTTTTTTAATATTATGCACGCATTCCTAATTTTCTTGAAAAAATAAAGTTTATTTTATGTGGAGCAGTATTTTATTCTAGAGTAGTGTAAATAATAATTCCGTAGTTGATGAAAAATTCAAAAATACAGTTATATAAGATAAACTCATATTAAAAACAAAGGAGAATTGGCAACCGTATGACATACCACATGTCAGTGTCTACGTCCTGAAACATCCATGTCAGTAATTAAGGGTTCTTCTTCTTCTTCTTCTTCTTCTTTTGCCCTTTAATTCGTCCAATTTTGAACATAGGCTTCTCCCAGTTTCCTCCATTCGCTTCTGTTTAGTGCTTTCTGTTTCCAGTGCGTTCCTCCTATCTTTTTAATGTCGTCTCCCCATCTCATCTGGGGTCGTCCTCTTGCTCTCTTTCCTGTCCATGGTCTCCATTGTTGTATCGTGCTATTCCACCTATTGTTCGTTTGTCTAGCTGTATGACCTGCGAAGCTCCATTTTAGCCTGGCTATATGTTGGCCTGCGTCTTTGACTTTTGTTCTATTTCTGACCCAGTTGTTTTGCTTTTTGTCTGTCAATTTTACTCCTAACATTGCTCTCTCCATGGCTCTTTGTGTCTTCATTATTTTATCCATGTTTACCTTAGTCAAGGTCCATGTTCATGTTTGGCATGCGTATGTAAGAATTGGGAGTATGCACTGGCCAAACACTCTTGTTTTTAAGTATTGTTATATTTTTTATTCTTTAGGACCCATTTTAATTTTCCAAATCCTGCCCAGGCCAATCTGACCCTTCTTTTTACCTCCGCTGTTTGGTTTTCCTTATTTATTTTTATGATCTGTCCCAAATATATAAAATATAATCATTAACCGCTTCTATTGTGGTGTCGTTTAGTATTACGTTTCTATTGTCTTGTGTGTTTGTCATTGTTTTTGTTTTGGCAAAATTCATTTTTAGACCTATTTTTTCGGATTCATTTGCTAGTTTGGTTAGCATGGTTTGTAGTTCTTCAAAACTTGATGCTATGAATACTACATCGTCTGCATATCTTAGGTGGTTTAGTTTCTTTCCATTTATGTTTATTCCCATGTTTGTCCATTCCATTGTTTTGAAAACATCTTCCAGTGCTAATGTAAATAGTTTAAGAGAAATAACATCTCCCTGTCGCACTCCTCTGTTAATTGGTATGGGTTTTGTGGTTTCTTCCAATTGTACTGTCATTGTTGCTTTCTTATATATATTATGTATTAGCATTCTGTATCTGGAATCTATTTTACAGTTGTTTATAGCTTTTTCTATTGCCCACATTTCCACGCTGTCAAATGCTTTTTCGTAGTCAACGAACGCTAAGTGCAGATCTATATGGTATTCGTTAGCTTTTTCTATTAGTGTCCTAATTGTTAGAAGATGGTCAGTGGTGCTATATCCCTTTCGGAATCCTGCCTGCTCTACTGGTTGATACGAGTCCAATTTGTGTGTTAGCCTATTGTTGATAATCCTCATGAATAGTTTATACGTTTGCGACAACAGTGAGATGGGTCTGTAATTTTTTAGGTCCTTTCTGTCGCCTTTCTTAGGGTTAATGAAAGTAATGAATTAAGGGTTAATAAAAATAAATACAGAGACATGAATCATGAATGATGAACATGATAACTCAAACTGTGTTCACATTTTAGTCCCAAAAATGATCTTTTTCAAAGTAATCTATATCCAAATATACATGAATTTACGCAATAAGTGATAGTATATGGTGCAACTAGGTTATGAAATAAAATAATGAGTTATTCTTATTTTTTTATTTATTAGAAACATTACAAAGCATACCGTTTGTAAGGTTAAGTGAACGAACTTTTGGCCGAAAGACAAGTTATCAGAATCAGTCCTGCTACAACTAGTTCCAGTATTTACTAATGAGTTTAACAAATGATACCAGATCAAACCTCACAAATTTGTCAACAACGATGACTGATGATCAAAAATCCCAAAACAAAACATCATACTCCGCTGTGCTTAATAACACTTCAATTCAGTTTCCTTCTAAGAAAAATGCAATTTTGTTTAATGCACTACCTGATACTAAAATAGAAGAGTATTTAATAGCACTTGGTGAAGTTGTTCATCCACGGAATATTTTCTTTTCATCAAGACTATCAAATATCAGAATATGTATTTATCTCTCCAGCGAATCTTTGGTTGAAAAATGTATGTCCAGTCCAGCAGAAATAACAATTAAAGGCAAAAATCTAAAAGAAAGAAAATTGTTTACCCCAAACGAAAGACTGTTACTATCAAATGTTTGCCCTTTTATTCTACATATTCTAATAGAGAATGAGCTAATTAGACTAGGTCTTAAATTAATGTCACCTTTAACCTTCCTTATTATCGGTAGTCAACTTCCAGAATTTCAGCACGTCCTTAGTTTTAGAAGACAAACTTACATTCAACCACTTGTAGATATAGACCTACCTACCTTCTTCCTTCTTAATTACATATGAACAAACTTCGTGTCGCATATTTTTAAGTTTAGATAAACCTTCAGGTTTTATCTGTAAAAAAAAAGAATGTGTGTGTACTTTGTACGCACGTAAGAAGTTATACTTCTATTATAATATAATCTAATTTCATATTATGATTTCAACGAAATCAATATACATATCTACTTTAAATAGTTTTTATTGTATTTAAATATTAAACTAATTTTAGAAAGAAAAAAAAGAATACCACAAATTAAAATAAAAAAGAAAGGATATGACTTTGCCAGGATTCGAACAGGGGACCTCCCGATCCCTAGGCGAATGCTCTACCGATCAGCTACCAAGGATTATGTATTCAGTTGATCATTTCTCGAACATAATTACAATATCGGTGACAGATACTTTCTTCTTCTTGTAGTGCCTATCCATTTCGGATGTTGGCGACCATCATGGCAATCTGTACTTTGCATAATGCTGCTCTGAAAAGATTTGTAGTGGTTGTGTTGAACCACGTACGTAGATTTTTCAGCCACGAAATCCTTCGCCTTCCTGGTCCTCGCTTTCCCTCTACTTTTCCCTGTAAGACCAGTTGCAGCAGTTCATATCTTTCACTGTTCCTCATGATGTGACCGAGGTATTCGATTTTGGCTGTTTTTATTCTGATTAACAGCTCTTTTTCTTTTTGCATTCTCAGCAAAACACCCTCATTATTAATGTGGTCGGTATAAGATATCTTCAGGATTCGACGATAAAGCCACATCTCAAAAGCCTCAATTTTCTTGCAGGTGGCGTCTGTGAGAGTCCACAACTCAACTCCGTACAACAGTATAGGAAAGATATAACATCGTAGTAATCTGACTTTTATGGGTATCGACAAATCATGACATTTTTTGAAATGCAGATCTTGCTTTCCCTATCCTACATTTGATTTCTATAGAATGGTCCCAATTTTCATTGACGTTCGTACCAAGGTAGGTATATGTTTTTACTCTTTCTATTTGTTGACCATTCACACTGATTCGTCCAAATTGCTGTTTGTTCTTAGAGATAATCATACATTTTGTTTTCTTAGTGTTTAGTGAAAGTCCATATCTCTGACTGACCTCCGCGATTCTGTTCATTAGCTCCTGCAGGGCTTTAGAACTGTCAGCGAATACCACAGTGTCATCTGCGTATCTTATGTTATTGATACATTCTCCGTTAATTCGAATTCCGGCTTCAACATCATCCACTGCTTCTTGAAAGATTTCCTCAGAGTAGATGTTAAACAGCAGTGGGGATAGTATACATCCCTGACGGACTCCACGTTTGATTTTGATATCGTCGGATTCTCCTGCCTCTGTCCGGATAGAGGATGTTTGATTCCAGTACAGATTGCTGATAATCCTTAAATCACAGGTGTTAATTCCAATATTAGTTAATATCTCCATCAGCTTGTCGTGCTTTACTGTATCGAACGCTTTATGGTAATCAATGAAACATGCATAAATATCGCAATTTACGTCTCTACATCGTTGAAATAGCACTTGTATACTGTATACTAAATAGAGCCTCTCTTGTACCCACTACATGGGTACCCACTGCATTTCAAAAACCAAACTGTGTTCGGCTGATTTTTCTTCGCACAGATACTTTAAATGAAAATAAACATTTTCAATAATACTTATTAGGAGGAAGACATAAAAATTATAATACAGTCGAACCCGCTTATTGGAATAGCCTTCGTGCCAATCAAAAGTATTCTTATAACAGGGATATTCTAATAACCGATCATTGGTGGCTAGTAGAAACGTTCCGGGACCGCAAATTTCTATTACTTAAAGCGGGATAATCCTTTAACAGGTATTCTTAACATAACTTAAAAGATGTAGCGACTATTTTTAATACCATACTGTTCGTGTGCGCATGCGCCGGGTAATGTAAAAATTCACCCTCTTTCCAAAAGAAGAATAACTTCAAAAAACAGATCACACTGCTGCAAATTATTTAAGTCATAATCAACTAAATGATTCCACTCTTATCCACCACCAACCGCAACAACCAATACAACAACAACCAAAAGAATCCTGCCAGTATAACCCACCACCCTTAGAAATGGAACCAGATCTTTCAGTCAGTAATTCTAGTGCCGAACCTTCACTTATCCAACAAACCGATAATAATTTAATACCTCTCCTACTTATGGAAATTAATTGTATATCTAACGATCAGTCAACGAACAACAAGAGAACAATATTGGGCTGATTAACTATTTAGATGGGAAATAAGTCTCAATTATATTGAAAAAAAGTGGCTTAGTTAAAAAATTTAATAATTGTGGTTTATTTCCCATCTAAACAGTTAATCATAAAGATGCCACAAGGAAATAGCTTGAGAACAACAATATTGGGCTGGGATATGAACTTGGATTGCCTTATCACAAGTTTGGTGTCGTAATTACTAGCCCTTCGGGCGACAATGTAGCAAAGGCATTCATAACGATTAACTTGTAACAAGAAACATTAATTCAAGTTCATACATTTAAATTATAAAAAAAACTTTGAAAACCTCCTGATACAAGAATAGACAACCGCCAAACGCCGTAAAAATGAGTGGCATGCATGAGAATGGCGACCGTCTAGTGGAGTTCTGTGTAGAACAACATCTTACAATTATTACAAACACGTTTTATCAACATCATCCACGAAGATTATACACATAGCGCAGCCCAGATGGACGAACAAGAAATCAAATAAACCATTAGTAAGATCTAGTAACATCTAGTAAGATCAAGATGGAAGTCGTCGGCCATCAACTGTAAAACATATGCTGGCGCTGGCGCGCAGACTGTGGAAGCGATCCTCAACTCCTGGTATTTAAAACTTCGTTTTAAAGTCCCCAAAAAAGACCCTACGAAAAGCCATGTCTCTAAATCCATCAAAACTGAATGACTTCTAACAAAACCTAGAAGAAGCTCTTTTTTTAGACCAAGTAGATTTAGTAGATTTACCCTGAGATCACTTGGATCTATCTCAAAGATAAGGTAATCGAGGCTGCAAAAGACTGTGAGGCAGCTATTTCCACAATTATGAATACAGAGCGTTATCAAAAGAAATCAGGAAACAGTGCCGCAAAGACAAAGCTGATTACATCTCTCAAATATGCAGAGAGATAGAGGAAATGACGAAAAATATACGAAAGGAACCGAGGGATTTATTTCAGAAGATCAAACTCCTTACCAGAGAATTTAAATCTCAAACGTGGTCTGTAATAGATAAGGAATGTAATCTAAAGACCGATACTGCCGAAATATTGGAAACATGGCGAAACTACTGTGGCGAGTTATATGAAAATAACGAGGTATGTACCAGCAGAAAATCAGTGGCCCTCTGACTACCCTACAGAACCCTACCCTCTGAAGTCAAAGATGCAATTAAATCGCTAAAGAGAAGTAAATCCCCATGCATTGATTCAATACCAGGTGAAATACTAAAGCCTAAAGAAGTATAACTTCAAACATCTCAAGATTTCTATAAACAATGGTTGTATTATTTTAAGTGCAAATAAAATAATATACTTAAATAATTTTAGTTATCTACAATGAGTTAATTCGGCACTGGATATCGCAAGAACAAATGATTTGTACGATTCTTTGCTGATGAATATACAGTTAGGATAAGATGTTGAGATTTTTTAATAATCGCTAATCAGGTGGTTGCCTATCATAATTTACATAACCTGAGAAAGTAACTCCTCACGAAAGATTCAAAGAGAGGTCTAGTGATAGTGATGTCTGTATTATTACTGTCGACGGTAATCACGTTACTTTTCGGTTTTTATTGTATTTCCTCTATTATCTACAATAATAAAAGTTTAAAATTCTACCGGAAATGTATCGAATATTACTATTATCCAATTACAATTGTGAGATCAATGCAGCTAATGGAATTTACATATTATACAGTGACAGTATAAAGTCCCCTCCCCCTCGTATCTTTTGAACGGTTAAACTTAAAATAGTGAAATTTGGAGGGAGGAAATAAACGGATATAGGCCTCACAAAAATTGTCTAAACTCAGATCCCTTGAGGGAAAGTGGACCTATATTATTTATTTTGAAAGACTGATAGGTTTTGTACACACTTGAAATGAATGAAAGAAGTGAAAGAAGTATATTAAAGTGTGTAAATGTCTTTTAATTTCCTTAGCTAAGCGCTTTCGACATAAAAGTCATCTTCAGAGCTAATGGTCAATATACAGCGTGTCTACTTAAGTTGGAAACATATGGGAAACTTTTTTATTATTAATTTTACGAAAAAAAGTTATTCTTTATAAAAAGTTCTGCATGTCCCAAAACCTAAGATTCAATCATCAGATATAAAGTTTTCTGAATATTATACGAGGTATGTCAAAAAATATGAATTTCGGTCAAGGGTAAAGTACCTTTATTTCTCTCAATATCGAAAATTCTTATGATAAAAAGTTGTTTGGAATTAAAAACTAAGATCAAATATGCAATTACATGCTTCTAATTGAAATAAAAAATTTTTCTCGAATTTATGGATACCCAACATCGTTTTTAAATATTACAAATATGATAACTCGTTTATTATTCATTTTACGAAAAAAAGTTATTCTTCATAAAAAGCTTTTCATGGTCTAAAACCTAAGACACAACCATGATATATCAACTTTTATTAATTTTATATGAGGGGTGTCAAAAAATATGAAATTCTCTCAAGATTATAGTACCTTTATATTTCACAATATTTCAATTAGAAGGATGTAATTGCATATTGAAACATAGTTTTTAATTCTAAACAACTTTTTTAATAACGCTTTTTAATATTGTGAAAAATAAAGGTACTTACTCCTGGGTGAAATTCATATTTTTTGACATACCTCGTATAAAATTAATAAAATGTGATATCTGATGGTTGCATCTTCGGTCTTAAGACATATACAGCTTTTTATAAAGAATACCTTTTTTTCGTAAAAGTAATAATAAAAGAGTTATCGTATGTGTAATAAATAAAAACGAAGTTCGTATCAATAAATTTGAGAAAAATTTGAAAAATATTTTTTTTTCAATTAGAAGCATGTAATTACATATTTGATCTTAGTTTTTATTTCCAAACAACTTTTCTTAATAAGAATTTTCGATATTGAGAGAAATAAAGGTACTTTACTCTTGAACGAAGTTTATATTTTTTGACATACCTCGTATAATATTGACAAAATTTGATATCTGGTGATTGAATCTTAGGTTTAAGAGCATGCAGAACTTTTTATAAAGAATAACTTTTTTTCGTAAAATGATTAACAAAAAAGTTTCCCATATGTTTCCAACTTAAGTAGACACGCTGTATAAAAGGTACCGGCTACTTAGGATTGTATTTTCTTGCATCGCATTAAGAAATTTTGTAATTCTGGTCAACTGTACAACTCTGGCTGATGAAAGCTAGTTTTAATTTTTAATTTTTTTTTTTTAATTTTTAATTTTTCTATGGTAAAACAATAAGAACAACTAAAAAAAAAAATTAAAACTAGCTTTCATCAGCCAGAGTTGTACAGTTGACCAGAATTACAAAATTTCTTAATGCGATGCAAGAAAATACAATCCTAAGTAGCCGGTACTTTTTATATATTGACCATTAGCTCTGAAGATGACTTTTATGTCGAAAGCGCTTAGCTAAGGAAATTAAAATACATTTACACACTTTAATATACTTCTTTCACTTCTTTCATTATTTATTTTGCCAATCTTTTGTTTGTACCTACTAGCCACATTTGTATTGTCTACCAACAACTTTATATGCACTCATGTTTATTTATTCAGAAGGTCTCTGAGGGCTATGGTGTTAAGCGTATAGAGCTCAAAGTACATCCCAATGGGGGGGGTTACAACCCCCAAAACCCCCCTGGTTACGCCTATGATTATTCACTGCTTAAAACTAAATAAAGTCATTCAAGTACTTCTACAACTAAAAAGTACACAAAATCTAGAACAAAATTTTCGGAAAAACAACTAAAAATCTGTTAACGATAAAAAACTTAAGAAACATATGGTATAAATAATATAAACAAACACAATGTTTGAGAGTTTGCCTCCCAGCGTTTTCATAAACTTCAAAGTCTTGGAATGCCCTATTCTCTAGTTGTTTTTACGTCAACGTCAACGTCAACTTTTTTGACAAAGAACCATAGGCGGACGTTTGAATATTTATTAATTAAATGCGAAACTACAATTTTAGATTTATTTAATTTATTCATCGAAATCAACTTAAACTCAAACAAAATTAGTATGATTGAATAGGTATTTTCAATACATTTCAAACAATTTATCATTTGCCATACAGTCCTATTTAAAATTATCGGTCAAAGTGGCTCTATAACGTCATCTGTTACTACTACATCACTTGTTCAGAATATTTGAGAAACCTACATGCGTCTATTTCCTCCCTCCATATTTCACTCTTACAAGTATAATCGTTCAAAAGATACGAGGGAGGAGGAACTTTTGACTAGTACTGTTGGATATTAATATACAGTGAATACGTAAACCGGTCTACATTTATCAAGCTGAGAGCCTTGCTGTGTTGCAGTGATCTCAGTTTGGGAACAAAGATGCAAATAATGAGGTGCTACGTTCTTCCGGTGCTACTGTATGGAGTTGAAGTCTGGACACTGACGCAAGCTACTGAAAAGCGGATTGAAGCCTTCGAGATGTGGATCTACAGGAGGATACTAAAAATATCTTATGTGGACCATGTCACCAACATTGAGGTCCTACAGCGCATGACAAAAGAAAAAGAAGTGCTTAATTTAGTAAAACAACGTAAGCTTGAGTACCTTGACCACGTGATGTGGAACGAAGAAAAATATCGAGTTCTTCAACTCGTCATGCAGGGCAAAGTATTTGGCAGGAGAGGACCGGGACGCCGTCGTATCTCGTGGTTGAAAAACTTCCGACAATGGTTTGGGATAACCTCCGCGGAGTTGTTTCGCAGAGCAGTCAACAAAACAATGATAGCCTTGATGATCGCCAACATCCCGACCGAATAAGGCACTGAAGAAGAAGAAGAAGAAGAAGAAGAAGAAGAATACGTAAAAGTTGGAATAAATCCATTTCTTTGTGAAAGGGCGATTTTGGAAATAGATCCTGAAACAGGTCGATTTTTTTTATTTTAAATTATGATTTTTTGGTATATATGTCACACTAGTGACGTCATCCATCAGGGCGTAAAGACGTAATTGATGATTTTTTAAATGAGAATAGGGGTCGTGTGCTAGCTCATTTGAAAGGTTATTCGATTCTACACTCACCGGTACAAAATGCCGCCACCCAAAATTTTTGATTAAGTTTGACAATTTATAACTTTATTATTTGTGCTCCGATTTTCAAGATTCTTGTACCAGTTTGTAGGTACGTGTATTGATATCGTGTGGTATTATTATGGTAACACAAAATTTTTGCTTGCATGGCATTATACAGGGGTGAATGGAAGCGTTGTATTTTCTCCAAATTTTAAAAATTCTGTAAAAAAATAGAAGAGCTGATTTTGTTTCATAGTCTTGTCATATTATCCCGGAGGCATCACTAAAATTTTGTTTTTTGAATTATCCGAATAGCTCTTTTCTTGTAAGAGCTGTACTATTTTTTGTAAATAAAAACACTAATGGACTCATAAAATAGACGTTGGATTGATAAGATTAGAATGGCCCGCATGCAACCCAGATCTCAATCTTATTGATAATTTATGGGATGAATTAAAAAAAGCTATTCGCCGTCATCCTAGGACTCCAGAAAATTTGGTAAAGTTATGGACCTTATAGAGAAATATCGGGCTATTCCCCAGGCAAGGATAACACATCCTTATTCGATGCCAAACAGATTGCGATCAGTCGTTGCTGCAACAGGTTGACATACCCGCTATTGAATTGTTTTGTTTTGCTGTTAATTTTGTTTTGTTAATTTTAGTGCGTTTGGTATTTTTAATTAAAAAAACCTTCAAAGCAATGTTTCTATTTACAGCTCTTACAAGAAAAGAGATATTCGGATAATTCAAAAAACAAAACCTTGGTGATACCTCTAAGATAATACAGAAAGAGTTTGAAACAAAATCAGCCTTCCAATTTTTCCACAGATTGTTTTAAAGTTAGGAGAAAATACAATGCTTCCATTCCCCCCGTATAATGCCATCTAAGCAAAACTTTTTTGTTACGGGAATAGTAATAAACGACATCAATACATGTACCTACAAACTGATGCAAAAATCTTGAAAATCGGAGTACAAATACGAAAGTTACAGATTGTCAAACTTAATCAAAAATTTTAGGTGGCGGGATTTTGTGCTGGTGATGGGAAAAACCTACCGGTTATAACCTAAAACCGGTTTTTTACTACGCAATAATTGGTTTTACCTGGTTTTTTTGTCCCGTTTTTTTCATTTTAAAATAATAACCGGTAAAAACCGGATAAGTCGAAAAAATAATGAATCGAGAAAAAAATTGGAAATTTTTTACTTCCACACGCACCAATGAAAAATTTTAAGTTGACCGAAACCGATCTGACCACATTGATGACTGATTTCTATACTGATATGGATTGACATCGATTAGAATGGAGTATCGCAAAGTAAAGCTCAATATAAATGTAACCTATTGGGTATTGGCTATTGACTAAAAAACCAAAAACCGGTTTTTGGAATAACCGGTTTTTTTGACTGGTTATAACCGCCAGGTTAAACCGTAGGTGAAAAAAAGGACTTCTGACTATGAAAATACCTATACAGATGGATAAGTCAGGGAGAGAGCCTCAGTTCAAATCTCTAGTATTTGGTGATGAATAAGATGATAAAATAAGTTAAACGGCAGAAAAAGAGGTGGCAGAATAGGAAACAAAGAAGTTAGAATACGCTGCTCTGCTGATGATATACCAATTATATCGGAGGATGAAGATAACCTACAACCGTTATAGGTATACCCCTATATTTTATCAATCAACGCTACAACGATTACTATACAGGTTCCAATACATTGCAGACAAAATTAATATGATTATTTCATTCATAGGAGATTCTGACCAATAGAAAGCTACAGAAATCTAAATTAAATTGATAATTTTTGATAATTTCCCGTCGTCAAGTATATTACGTCAGATGCACTTCGTTGCTATGAAAAAATACATTCAGTGACATTAATGACAACAAATATTTTAAAAATTATAAAAGTGATGTTTTTTTTTCTTTGATTCTGGCCTTGGTTTAGAACTAGAACTTTTAGCCACTTAATTGTATAACTTATCACTAACTCAGGTGTAATGTGTAGTGTGTGTGCTGAGTAAGTGTCTTGTTACTTTGCAAAGTCGACGTCATTGTCTTTGCAAAGAGACGCTAATTGTATCCGAACGTCTGCAGTAAGTGATGACTTTCAACCGTAAAATATTTATAACAACTGTGTGTTTAATTGTACTAATTTGTACTTACATAAATAAATTACAATAAAATTTTGGTTTTTAATAGTTTTATTCATGAAATAATTGCAACAAATTGCACTCGATCTCTAAAATTAATATAGAATTTTTGCCCTCGTGACACTTTGACCTAATTTCACTCGCCTTCGGCTCGTTAATTAAAACTTCCAAATTGTCACTCGGGAAAAATTCAATAATTTTAGAGCTCTTGTGCAATTACTACTGATAATATCTATTAAGAAGATTTAGTCACTCAAGGTTGACAGAAAATCTAAGAGATGTGAATTAACAGCAAGCAAATCAAAGTCTTGAATGGACTTGCTCGTCACTTTAACGTTACAGGAGTATTACGATAATTTTTAACTTTGTAAAATTACTGAATTTATTAATAATGGGATTTACAACTCCGCTTTTCATACTGAAGTGTGTTTACTGTGACTAACAAATCACAATATATTACCTCCGTTTATTTCGGACTATCCTAGGTGGACAATGTTATCCGAGCTACATGTCCTGCCAACTGCAGGCGGTTTCGCTTAATTACAGTGATAATATCTTTTCCACCAAACGTATGCTTGTAGATATTCTGCAGTTCAAAGTTATCTCTACGCCTCCATGCTGCTCCGACTGTTCCGAATATCTTGCGTAGGACTTTTCTTTCAAAAATCGATAGAGCGGATTCATCTGTTTTAGTTAGAGTCCATGCCTCTTATCCATATGTGAGAACGGAGACTATCAATGTTCTATACAGCCTTATACGAGTTTTTTGAGACAGACGTTTGTTAGACAAGTACTTCGATAGACAATGATAACACATGTTTGCAATTATTATTCGTCTTTTTATTTCCTCAGATGTGTTATTATTGGGGTTAACCGATGTCCCTAGATATATGAACTATTTGACCGCTTCGACCGCTTCGAAGCCGTAACTGAATACATAGTTAGTGAAAAAAATATCATATTAATTAACTGAATTAATAATTTAAGCAAGTAACAGTTATAGAAGAACATTCAAAAGTAATCTCTTTAAAATTAATCATGACATTGTCAAGAAATGTTTACATATCCATACCAGTGAGAATTTTACTACACGTAATTTTCCAAGGAAAGACAGAAAAAGTAGGGATAGCCGTAAAATATTTGCGCCTTTATGGTAGGGAGTCCAAGCGGGCATTTTGGCAGTTACTCGTGCGCGTCAGATTATCATCTGGGGAGAAACCTGGTACCCTGCAGGTGTACCTCTACCATATATTGGCTCTTAACACAGGGGAGTTCGTTAAGGCACGAAAAAAAATTTATCCTTAAAAAAACTCAAAATTTTTAGATTACGATAAGGTACATAAGTTAAGTACATGCAAAAGAGTGTATATTTCAAAAATCTGACGATTTGAGTGGGGCGTAAGGAAATGGGTGAGTCCCAAAATTTCACAAGAAAAAAGAGAATATTTCGCGAAATGAATGACAGATCGAAAAACTAAAAAATATGTGCTCAATATTTTTTAAAAATCCATCGAATGATACCAAACACGACTTCCCACGGAGAGGGGTAGGGGGTAAATTTAATATTTTAAATACGAATCAAGCGATATTTCGCGAAATGAACATCAGATCGAAAGACTGTAAAATACACTTATTTAATATTTTGAAAAATCTATCGAATTCTACCAAACACCCACCCAAACTCCCCCCCCCCCCCCACGGAGGTGGGGTGGGGGTTACTTATCTTAAATCTTAAATAGGAGCCCCCATTTTTATTGCAGATTTGGATTGCTTACAAAAAATAATTAACTTTTATTCAAAACATTTTTTCAACTTATGCATAGATGGCGGTATAATCGGAAAAACGATTGTTGGAAATGGAAAATTAAATTAAAAATGGAAAGTCCCCACTAAAATGGAAAACTTTACTTAAGGGGATGGGTACGTATTTTCGGCTGCAATTCTATTTAAATGGGGATTCATTTTTTTCGAATCCTGAGAAAACTAATTAGTATTTTTTAAAAATTTAAACGCAGAATGAAATATTACGTTATTAGTGACGGCCGAAAGTCCCTGAGAACTTCTATAATGTTTATTTTAATAAGTTACAGAAGTGAAAAACTAAGGGAAAATTTAGTGTGATTTTTAATTTCAAATATCTCATTCAATATAAACTTTTTTTTATTCCAAGGGACTTTCGGCCCTCGGTAATAATTTAGTCTTTCATTCTGCGTTTAAATTTTTTAAAAGTATTTATTAGTTTTTTCAGGATTCGAAAAAAATTAACACAATGTCCGTGGTAATATTTTCCAAATCTATCTTTGTCTTACAACGCACTCAGTCGAATAGAATATTGTCAGCATATTGTCAGTCAGATAGTGGCAGTCAGTGACAATTTTAAATATTTGACATGGCATCGGGAATATTTTGAGTTGTTGATTAAATAAAATTGATATTTAGTGTATTTGATAAATAATTGATTTAAAACGTGAACTTAATACAAAGTTATTTATTGTGTATTATTGTGGAAGGTCCAACCAGAGAATACATCAGGATAATATATTCTGTGATCCAAGTATTTTGTTGTTAAAGATGTTCAAGATGTAGAAATTGTAAGCGTTCCATAGTAACAATATATTATTAAAAAATCACTTTAACACTTTTCCTCTTTTCTAGATTGAGTATTAGTTTTTGTTGTACATATAAATTATTACAATCATTGAATAAATAGTTAGTGAAAAAATTATCAGTAGTAATTGCACAAGAGCTCTAAAATTCTATATTAATTTTAGAGATCGAGTGCAATTTGTTGCGATTATTTCATGAATAAAACTGTTCAAAACCAAAATTTTATTGTAATTTATTTATGTAAGTACAAATTAGTACAATTAAACACACAGTTGTTATAAATATTTGGCGGTTGAAAGTCATCACTTTTGTAATTTTTAAAATATTAATTTTCATTAATGTCACTGAATGTATTTTTTCATAGCAACGAAGGGCATCTGACGTAATATACTTGACGACGGGAAATTATAAAAAATTATCAGTTTACTTTTGATTTCTGTAGCTTTCTATTGATCAGAATCTCCTATGAATGAAATAATCACATTTATTAACTGAATTAATAATTTGCAACTATACAAACAACAGTTATCCAAGAACATTCAAAAGCCATCTCTTTAAGTTAATGATGACATTTTCAAGTAGAATGACATTCTAGTAATGTTTACATATCCATACCAGTGTGAATTTTACTACACGCAATATACAAAATTTTTTAAACGTTTTTCTTTTGTTTCTTTCCTAAAATTATTTTTTTTGCATGGATAAAAGTTTTTGTGACTTTTCTCTAAAAATGATAGTTTTTGACATATAAGCGATTAAAAATTGAAAAATTGCGAAATCGGCCATTTTTAACCTTTAAAAACTACTTAAGGGGATGGGTACGTATTTTCGGCTGAAATGCTATTCAAATCGGGATTCATTTTTTTCGAATCCTGAGAAAACTAATAAGTATTTTTAAAAAATTTAAACGCAGAATGAAAGATTACGTTATTAGCGAGGGCCGAAAGTCCCTGAGAACTTCTATAATGTTTATTTTAATAAGTTACAGGGGTGAAAATCTAAGAGAAAATTTAGTGTGATATTTAGTTTCAAATATCTCATTCAAAATGAACTTTTTATTTATTCTAAGGGACTTTCGGCCTTCGGTAATAATATAGTCCTTCATTCTGCGTTAAAATTTTTTAAAAATATTTATGGGTTTTTTCAGGATTCGAAAACGATTAACACAATGTCCGTGGTAATATTTTCCAAATCTATCTTTGTCGTACAACGCACTCAGTCGAATAGAATATTGTCAGCATATTGTCAGTCAGACAGTAACAATCATGCAGTGACAATTTTAAATATTTTGACATGGCATCAGGAATATTTTGAGTTGTTGATTAAATATTATTAATATATAATGTATTTGATAAATAATTGATTTAAGACGTAAACTTAATAAAAAGTTATTTATTGTGTATTATTTGTGGAAGATCCAAGCAGAAAATATATCAGGATAATATATTCTGTGATCCAAATCCAAGTATTTTGTTGTTAAAGATGTTCAAAATTGTAAGCGTTCCATAGTAACAATATATTATTAAAAAATCACTTAAACACTTTTCCTCTTTTCTCTATTGAGTATTAGTTTTTTTGTACATATAAATTATTACAATCACTGAATACATAGTTAGTGAAACATTATCACATTTATTAATTGAATTAATAATTTGCAATTATACAAATAACAGTTATCCAAGAACATTCAAAAGTCATCTCTTTAAGTTAATGACGACATTTTCAAGTAGAATGACATTCTAGTCATGTTTACGTATCCATACCAGTGTGAATTTTACTACATGTAATTTGCCGTGTAAAGACAGAAAAAGTAGGGATAGCCGTAAAATATTTGCAAATTATGTACCGATGGCCTTAACTTTTTTTGGTTTTAGGACCTACTCTTCACAACCCAATAGGTTTCCAAAGCGCTCGGGTGACTGCACATTTAGCATACTTTGCTCCCCTACTACTTTTAATCCTCTTAATGCAGGGTCTGACATTTCGACGACAAGCCTAAATCGTCTATTAGTAAAATGTCATGTTTCACAATAGCCTTTGATGTGATACTCTTTTCAATTCATCGTATTTATGTACGTGTACAATGGAATCTGATTAGCCAATAGGCGCAAATCATAATTAAAGTAGAGATTTTTATTTGTGTCTAATTGATTGCCAGGCGCCTACAATGTAGTGTTAGCTATAGAAAATATTGTGTAATTTTTCATGTGTGATGTTTAATTTGTCACTTAGAAAGTATGTATTATATTTTATGTAGTGAAATTATAACTTGCAAAAACATTAATTTAGTTCATAATTTTTTTAGAGCTTTCATATTTTGTAATAAGCTTTGTAATGTGGTAATTAATCGTGTTATATGTTTATTCTGAATTAATTTAGTCCTATATGATTAAATTTGCTTAAGCTATTCTTGAACTAAACTGATAGATTTATCGCAACAAAAGAATGTATACAATTAATATTCATTGATTCTTTTCAAATGAAAGGTCGTATTAATTTTTGTCAAGAAACTTCCCCAAATATTCCTTTAACGACAATATAGCAAATACGAGCTTCTTTACCAAGAGCTTTTGAATCTGATAAAGTACACTTCTGATCTATTAATTGCTAATCTAGTTTCCCACAAGACTCCTGTTTCTCGTTATTCACATTTTTGTAAATTAAATAATAAATCTCTTCTGATAAATAAATTATTAAAAAATAACCAAAAAAATCTGCAACCTAGCAGACGCAACAAACACATATATAGTTAGTACTAGGCATAAACATATAAAAGAACACAAAATAACATGGATGATACCAGGAAGAATGGATGAAAACCAAATAGATCATATTCTAATTTCGAAAAAGTGGACACAAATAGTACAAGGCGTAAGGTCATATAGAGGGGCAAATGCGGACACTGATCACATATTGTTGATAGCAAAACTTAGGATGAAAATAATCAGAGCAAATAACCATAAGGAAAGAAAAATGAGGAAATGGAATATAGCCAAACTGAAAACGCAAGAAAAAAAAGCTACAATATACAGAACAACTGGAACAGAAACTGGATAGGTACGAGAACATATAAATAGAAGAGGAATGGAAAAACATAAAGAACATCACAATAGAGACAGCAGAACAAATAATAGGATTCCAAAAAAACAAAGAATCGAAAGAATGGTTTGATGAGGAATGTCACCAAAAAGTCACCTGAAGCATCTCGCAAGAAACAAATGGCTACAGAGTGCCAAACAGGAACAACTGGAACAACTGGACCAATATACAGGGTGTAACAAAAATACAGGTCATAAATTAAATCACATATTCTGGGACCAAAAATAGTTCGATTAAACCTAACTTACCTTAGTACAAATATGCACACAAAAAACGTTACACCCCTTTGAAGATACAAAATGAAAATCGATTTTTTCCGATAAATCGAAAACTATTAGAGGTTTTTTAATGAAAATCGACATGTGGCATTCTTATGGCATGAACATCCTAAAAAGAAATTATATTGAAATTTGTGCAGCCCATAAAAATTTTAGGGGGGTTTCGTTCCCTTAAACCCCCCAAACTTTTATATGCGTCCCAATTAAATTATTTTTGTAGTACCATTAGTCAAACACAATGTTTTTAAAACTTTTTTGCCTCCTAGTACTTTTTCGATAAACCAGTTTTAATCGAGATGCGGCTTCTTTTTTAATATGTTTACATAAAAAATTTATGGGGGTTTTGTGCTTTTGAACCCTCCAAATGTTTGTGTACGTTCCAATTAAACTATTATTGTTGTACCATTAGGTAAACACAATGTTTTAAAACTTTTTTGCCTCTTAGTATTTTTCAGATAAGGCATCTTTTATCGAGATGTGGCTTCTTTTTTAATATGGTTCAAAATATACCTCAAACTGTAATTTATAAATAAATTTTCATATTATTACCAAGTCTCTAAAAATCGTACTTAGCAGTACACAAATATGTGGTGGATTTGACAAAATATTCAAAATATCTAAAAAAAAAACTAACTTTTAGAAAACGTACTAAGAGGCAAAAAGTTTTAAAAATATTTTGTTTAACTAATTGTGCCAAAATGATAATTTAATTGGAACGTACACAAAAGTTTGGGGGGGGGGATTAAGGGAACAAAACCTCCATAAAATTTTTATGGGGTACACAAATTTCACTATAATTTTTTTTTCAGATGTTCCTATCATAAGAATGTCACGTGTTCGATCTATTAAAAAAAATCGATTTTTATTTTGTAACTTCAAAGGGCTGTAACTTTTTTTAGGTGCACATTTGTACTAAGGTAAGTTAGGTTCAATCGAACTATTTTTGGTCCCAGAATATGTGATTTAATTTATGACCTGTATTTTTGTTGCACCCTGTAGAAAAGAAAAACAAGTCGTATTGAAACTCTATAGAAGAAAGAAGAACACATGGATCTCTGAACAAATGCAAGAATTAGAAACGAAAAATAAAGACAACAAGAAATTGTTCGAATACATAAAACAACAATACAGCACCAAAAAAGCTGCCACAAAAATAAACAAAAAATATTGGGAAAAACATTTCACGGACCTATACAAAAACAACAACAAGGCAGATTCAGAGGATGAGAATATAATAGATAACAGGGATGAATAGGAAGGCGCACCTACTTATTAGGAATTCATGGAGGTACTAAAACAAGTAAACAAAACGCCAGGGCCAGATGAAATCAACAACAAACTGGTCATCAAAGGAGGAGAAGAGCTCACGAAGCGAATGCACAAGTTAATTGTTACAATTTGGAAGGACGAAAGCATGCCCATAGAATGGAAAAACGGATATATCGCACCAATATTTAAGAAAGGAGATCCAACTGTGCTGCAACTACAGAGCAATTATGCTACTAAATACAACGTATAAGATAGTGACCACAATTATAAGAAACCGACTAAATCAATACACAGAAAAAATTATAAAACAACAGGGCTTTAGAAAAGGAAGATCAACAATAGATGCAATACACGCACTAACACAAACAATTGAAAAAAACTATGACCATGACATAGAACTACACATACTATTCATCGACTTCCAACAGGCCTTCGACAGCATATACAGACAACAATTATTAAAAGAAATGAAAAAAATGGAGATACCGGCAAAATTAATAAGACTAACTAGAATGACAATGAAAGACTAAACAGCAAAAGTTAAAAGAAATGAGGGAGATACAAACGACATCAAAATATAACTTGGGGTAAGACAAGGAGACAGTCTGTCAACGACACTATTTAATATCGCTCTAGAAGGAGTAATTAGGGACACAGGCCTAAAAAGACAATTATTCAAAGCTCAACACAGATCATAGGATATGCGGATGACCTAGAACTAGTAGCATGAGATAAAAAAAAGATTAGAAGAAACACTTTTAACCCTGGTAAGAGAAGCAAAGACGAGAGGATTAATAATCAATCAGAATAAAACAAAATACCTGATAAGCACAAGAGATAACGTAAACAGAATAACAGAAATAAAGATAGGTGAAAATACATTTCAGACAGCAGATTGCTTCAAATACCTGGGGGTGATGGTGGACGGCAAAAACGGAAGGAGTATAGAGATAAACGAAAGAATTAAAGCAGGTAATAGAGTATATTGGAAATATCACCGACTACTCAAGGACAAAAACCTGAGCAAAAAAACAAAATCAAAAATATATACAGCAGCAATTAGACCAGTGATTGCCTATGGAGCAGAAGTAATGTGCCTTACGAAAAAGGCGAAGAAAAATTAAGAATAATCGAGAGAAAAATTTTGAGAGGAATACATGGCCCAGTGAAGACAGAAACAGGGGAATATAGAAAGCTGATGAACCATGAAATAATAAATATAACTGAAGGAGAAGATATAGTAAAATTTATTAAAGCACAAAGGCTCAGATTGGTTTGGACACACACAAAGAAGAGGGGTGGAAGAACTTATCAGGAAGATAATGAACTGGAGACCAGTAACAAATAGACCAAGAGGAAGACCAAAAATAAGATGGGAAGACCAACTGCTAGCCGATATATCAAAGATGGAAATTGCAAACTGGAGAGAAAAGATTCAGGACCGGAGTGAGTGAAAGAAGATAGTAGAGAAGGCAAAAAACATCACAACCTATGAATGACGACCTAAAGGAATTTGCGGACTAATCCACCGCGGGAAATGGACTAAAAGAGCTTATACAGGGTGAGTTATGAGGAACTGTACATACTCCTACCTCGTATGGAGGCCCCTATGGGGAATAACAAATGACCATTAAAAAGTATCTGCTCCCATTGTTTAATAATATACAGGGCGAGTTTCGAATTTTGACAGAAAATTGTATTCGTCATAATTTTTGAACGGTCAGATCGATGTGTCTTTTATTTTGATCAATCGTTACACTATTGCCACCTAATCAACTGACTTAGTCAAACTAGAAAAATTTCAGGTCCGGCTTTAAAAAATTAGTTCGTTTTGGTCTTAGAAAAAATTTCACCCTGTTTGCGCTTTTTGAAAACTCTAATATGAATTTTACAAATTAGACAAATAGGCAATTAAAATGGCATATTTACTTTTTTCCCCACACGATTACTTAATTTTTTATAAAAAAATCAAATTTGACTATGAATTAAAAGTTTGATAAAGTGAACCATAGATTTAAAAAAATTAACTTTTATTACAAAAATTTATTTTTTTTAACAAATATTTAATTTATTTTACCACCCAATCAACTGATTTATTTAAACTAGAAAAAAATCAGGTCCGGCTTTAAAAAATTAGTTCGTTTTGGGTCTTAGAAAAAATTTCACCCTGTATACGCTTTTTGAAATCTCTAATATGAATGTTACAGATTAGACAAATATGCAATTAAAATGGCATATATATTTTTTCCCCACACGATTATTTAATTTTTTATTAAAAAGTCAAATTTGTCAAAATCGCAATTTTACCATAAAAATAAAAAAAAATAAACAACGATTTTCTTAAAATTAAAAGTTTCACCATTTTTTTTTTCTATAACACGTCTAGATCTAAAACTCCCATACACTTCGCTTTGGACTCTATAGTTTAACATAGACGTGATCAAATATATAAATTTTAAATTTTTTAACTTAATTTTTGCGATTTAACTTTGCAATTCACGAATCTGCACCTTTTATTTTTAAAAATTCATAACTTTTACGAGAAGAAGACTGAAAGTCTACAAAAATTTTCATAATCTTCACAATGGTAAGAGATATGTGCTGTAGAAATTTCAGAAAAAAAATATTAAAATGGAACAGAGTTGTAGCGAGTTACCGTGATTAATTTTTTTTTTTTTTTTTTCATTTTTAGGTTAAAATTCCGATTTTGATAAATTTGATTTTTTAATAAAAAATTAAGTAATCGTGTGAGGAAAAAAATAAATTTGCCATTTTAATTACCTATTTATCTAATTTGTAAAATTCAGATTATAGTTTTCAAAAACCGTATACAGGGTGAAATTTTTTCTAAGACGGAAACGAAATAATTTTTTAAAACCGGGCCTGATTTTTTTTCTAGTTTGAATAAATCAGTTGATTGGATGGTAACATAAATTAAATATTTGTTCAAAAAAAATAATTTTTGTAATAAAAGTTAATTTTTTTAAATCTATGGTTGCCTTTACCAAACTTTTAATAATTATTATTCATAGTCAAATTTGATTTTTTTATAAAAAATTAAGTAATCATGTGGGGAAAAAATAAATATTGCATTTTAATTACCTATTTGTCTAATTTGAAAAATTAATATTAGAGTTTCCAAAAAGCGTATACAGGGTGAAATTTTTTCAGACACAAATGAACTAATTTTTTAAAGCCGGACCTAATTTTTTTCTAGTTTAAATAAATCAGTTGATTGGGTGGTAACATAAATTAAATATTTGATTAAAAAAATTAATTTTTGTAATAAAAGTTAATTTTTTTAAATCTATGGTTCACTTTACCAAACTTTTAATTCATAGTCAAATTTGATTTCTTTATAAAAAATTAAGTAATCGTGTGGGGAAAAAAATAAATATGCCATTTTAGTTGCCTATTTGTCTAATTTGTAAAATTCATATTGGAGTTTTCAAAAAGCGTATACAGGGTGAAATTTTTTCTAAGACCCAAACGAACTAATTTTTTAAAGCCGGACCTGATTTTTTTCTAGTTTGACTAAATCAGTTGATTGGGTGGTAATAGTGTAACGATTGACCAAAATAAGAGGCACATCGATCCGACCGTTCAAAAATTATGACGAATACAAATTTCTGTCAAAATGCGAAACTCGCCCTGTATATTATTAAACAATGGGAGCAGACACTTTTTAATGGTCATTTGTTATTCCCCATAGGAGCCTCTATACGAGGTAGGAGTATGTACAGTTCCTCATGACTCACCCTGTATTTGAGCGACCTATACTCTAACAAGGGTGAACGGTCCATATATATTATATATATGCTAGAGTAACACACGTATTACTGTTCCATTTTACAAAAATATTTCTCCATTTACATGAAATCGAAAATCATAATAAATATGATCTACGAGCTTCTTTGCCAAGAGTTTTTGTATCTGATAAAGTACACTTCTGATCTATTAATTGCTTATATATTTTCCCACAAGACTCCTGTTTCTCAGTATTCACATTTTTGTAAATTAAATAATAAATCTCTTCTGATAAATAAATTAATAAAAAATAACCAGTGACTTGCAGGTTCAAAAATGCACTAACATAATATCATGTAGGTACTACTCTGGATCCTAAAGTCAAATCCTTACGATTATTTCTAGCTAGACTCTTTTGTCAGTATAAATGTCAGTATCTTCTATAAAAGTTCCAAAATTTGTATCCGAATCGAATAAGTTTCCACGTATAAATTGCTTCAATCAGTTATGTATATATCTATATTATTTCACAACCATTTCATTTTCTTTATCTTTATATTTATTATTCAAAATAATATTCGTTAAAATATTAGTTACTGTGGAATAATTTCCTGAATATGATAAAATATAAAGTTTTTTGTGCAAATTGCAATAGAGAAATGTAAAATTAAAACGACTTATATACAGATTCACATTCAACTAAATACTGAAATGTTGCAAATTTTGATAACACCGTTGATTGAGGTATTGGGGGAACATTCAACTAAATACTGAAATGTTGCAAATTTTGATAACACCGTTGATTGAGGTATTGGGGTATAACACCAAACAATACCTCAATCAACGATAACACTAAGTACTAGTGTTAAATCCGCCTGTGGTGACAAATGGGTGAATCGAGTAGCTCAGGAGTCACCACTGCCGGTCCTAAGCCCGGATAAAGGAGGAAGGTTGGGCAGTGGGCTGACAACCCATTCCCGGAAAAAAACACACTGTTACGAAACCTGAACATTTGCCTCGGAATACAGGACGGAACTTTCGGAAACGACTCAAGCTACGAAACATGGACTATGCATTTGGAAACTGGAATGTGAGGACGCTAAATAGACCAGGAGCTCAAACCGCACTTCTGCAAGAACTAAAAAGATATAAGATCATGATTACTGCTCTTCAGGAGACAAGATGGCTGGGGAAAGGTGTCAGGGACACTAAAACGCACACAATTCTATATAGTGGGAAGGAACAAGGAAGCAAAGAATGTGGAGTCGCATTTGTGGTGGATAATGATTTTAAGTCAAAAATCATCGACTTCCAGGCAGTCAGTGAAAGGATATGTAACTTGAGCATTCGCACCCACTTCTTCAACCTAACAATGATAAACATTCACTGTCCAACAGAAGATCAAGAGCAACATACAAAGGAAAGCTTTTACCAACAGCTGGAGATAGTATATGATAATGCGCCAAAAAATGACATCAAGATTATAATGGGTGATATGAATGCTAAAATAGGAAAGGAACCGCAGTTCTATGGCACAATAGGAAAATACTCTCTGCACAATGAAACAAGCGACAATGGGGAGTTTTTGATAAATTTTGCCACCAGTAAAAACATGGTTATAAGTTCCACATGCTTCCCACATAAAGGCATACACAAAATGACATGGATTTCACCAGATGGAACCACAACCAATCAAATTGACCATGTGCTGATAGACAAAAGGGCAGCCAGTAGTATCTCCGATGTGAGAACACGACGAGGAGCATGCTGTGGATTAGACCATCTTTTAGTACAAACCAAATTTAGATGCAGAGTTAACAGCAAAAGAAACGAAAGACAACAAAGAACAAACAAACTGGACCTGGAAAAACTGAAGATTCAGGAATGTAAAGAGAAGTTCGAACAAGAAGTCGCAAATGAGTTAAGGACGCTAGAACTGCACTCCATAGAGGGCAAATGGACTAATATCAAAACAGCACTACTGACAGCAGCAGCGTCCACCCTGGGAAACAAGAAAAAGGAGAGAAGAGCAGCATGGTTTGATGACGAGTGCAGACAAGCAATCGAGGAAAGAAATGAAGCACACAAAATGTACATAACAAGAAGAACACGGGAAAGACGAACATTATTTGAAATCTCAAGACGGAAAGCAGACAAGACATGTAGAAATGAAAAGAGAGCCTATGAAAATGGACAAATAGAAAAAATGGAAGAACATTTCAAAAACAACGAAATTAGAGGGGCTTACGAATACCTAAAAAAGATAAAAAGTGGGTATGGACCTCAAACAAGTCTATGTAAAGATGAAAGTGGGCAAATGGTCAGTGACCAACAGAAAGTCACAGAAACCTGGAAGCATTATTTTCAGACACTACTTGGAACTCAAGTAGACATGGAAGATAAAATGGTTATGATCTACGTAGAAGAGAATGGAGTAGAAGCTCCAACCATAGAGGAAGTTTTCGAAGCCATTAAGGCCCAGAAAAACAATAAAGCTCCGGCAGTTGATGAAATACCAGCAGAACTATATAAGGTAGGTGGCGACCACCTAGCAAGTCACATTCACGCGCTCATCAGAGACGTGTGGCAAGAAGAGAAAATACCCGACGACTGGAAGAAAAGTATAGTATGCCCGATCTATAAAAAGGGAGACGGACTCCAGTGCAAAAACTACCGTGGAATCTCTCTACTATGTACAGCATATAAAGTTCTCACGTATATTATAAACCAGCGGCTCCAACCACTAGCAGAAAATATTATTGGAGAGTATCAGACGGGCTTCCGACGGGGAAGATCGACATTGGATCAAATATTCACAGTAAAACAGATCTTGAGCAAAGCGTGGGAGCGCGATATTGGTGTTCACAGCGTGTTTGTAGACTTCAAACAGGCATACGACTCAGTCAAAAGAAACAAACTATACTATATATTGGCTGAATTGGCAATACCACACAAGTTAATAGGACTCATTGAAGCCACAGTGGATGGGGCTCGGGCATGTGTACGAATACAAAACCACCGGACAGACTTTTTTAACATTTCGCAGGGACTAAAACAGGGAGATGGGCTGGCCCCAACATTGTTTGGCCTGGCACTGGAGTATGCGGTTGGGCAAATGCAAACTGGACGAGGATATCTACTGACCAACCGAACGGTTCAACTGGCCGCTTATGCTGATGATATTAATATTATGAGTAGAACATCAACAGGAGCACAGGAAACATATGCAGAGTTAAAAACACAAACAAAAATGCTAGGTCTAGAAATTAACACAGAAAAAACAAAAATAATGACTCAGACGAGAAGAAATATGGTCCCAGAAAACATTATACATGAAGATGACATTGAAACGGTTGAAAAGTTTGCATACCTGGGAGTAGAAATATATGCCGATGGATCAGAAGATGGAGAAATAAGGAAGAGAATAACACAGGCAAACAAAGCTTATTTTGCCCTCTCCCATATATTTCGGTCAAAAAGTGTCCACCGAAATACAAAGATGAGAATGTATAAAACCTTAATTCGACCAATAACATGCTATGGCAGTGAAGTCTGGGTGCTGAAAGAAACATCCAAAAACAAACTCGACACATTCGAAAGGAAAGTACTTAGGAGAATACTAGGACCTGTGAGGGAAAACGGAATCTTCAGAAGTCGATACAACAACGAGCTTTATCAACTTTATAAGGAAACGCCCCTGTCAGACTTCATTAGATTACAAAGATTACAATGGGCCGGACATGTGATAAGAATGGGAGAGGATAGGCTACCAAAACGAGCACTGAATGCTAGAATGCAAGGAAAGAGACCGGTTGGGAAGCCACGAAAGCGCTGGGAAGACACAGTAAACAGCGACGCACAAGCCCTTTTAGGAGTCCGTGTATGGAGAAGAGCAGCCACAGACAGGCAAGGGTGGAGGCAAAAAATAAAGGAGGCCAAGGCTCAATTTGGGCTGTAGTGCCGTAGAAGAAGAAGAAGTACTAGTGTTCTATTTATAGAGCATTGAAATAAAACTACTCATAATGACGATTTAACAATTTATATTTCTGAGATTTATTTATGAACATAAATAAACATTATGTTTAAAATAAACGTTAATCCACGACAATAATCCAGTAAACGATAAAATTGGGTGATATGAATATTATATTATTAAATGTGTAAATCTAAATAAAGTCAGGGAATTTGTCCGAATGTTTATATTTTTTTTTATTAAAAAAATATTGAAGTTTACGATAGTCCAAAATTCTGTGAAAATTTTTCTTTAAATTTAAACAAATTTTATGTGTTGAAAAAAAGGAGATTAACCTAAGCAATAAAATTTTTCTTAAAAAATGCGTGAAGATTTTTTTACATTATTAAAATGTATCACTATATAACATGTAAAAATTGTGTTAATATTTTGTATACTCTTTTGTAATGCCTATTAGACTTTATTGTATATTTTCAACTTCTATACTTTTGCCTGCATCAATTAAAAATCTACAGGAAACAATAAAATTATGTTTCTACCTTGTAACTTTATGTAGAAATTTAACACGTACAAGCAAATGTATACAAGCGCTGAGAAGTGGTAATAAATAGTAGAAGAACAATAGTAAAGAAAGTGAAACATGCTCTCTTATTTACGTTGACTTGCTAACTCTAATTATAAAAATTCTTACAAGACATTTCAGATAATGTGCTATTAGAAAAACGAACAGTCAACACACGCTACAAACATGTAGCGCAATAAACATTTTTTTCTGCAACCGTCCCGAAAATAAAACTTTCGGTATGATTTATTAATTCGAAAGTACAGTGGAACCCCGATATGTCGGATTAATCGGGACCCCGGCCGATCCGGGTTATCGAAAATCCGGGTTAGCCGGAGAATATGGTAAAAATTAAAAAAATACTGTGTACTTACAGGTAAACTCCATTATAATTGCGAAAACATGAAATACATTGTATTGTTCATTTCTTGGTAAAAAACTCAGTCAAACCGAAAAAATGTTTGTTTTTTCTGATGAAAATCGGTCCGGGTTAGCCGGACTTCCGGGTTATCGGAGGCCGCGGTATTGGGGTTCCACTATACAACTTTACACAACTCGTACCGAAAGTAGCTACTTTCGGGAGTAATTTTTTCACTTTCGGGACGATTTTGGGTAGCTACTGGGCATCAACTTTGTATTTTATTATGACAACGCTTGTCACTTTAGATTCGTGTGTGTTTTAAATTTTTTAATAATAATATTTAATAAATCAAAATCTCAAAAAATAGTAAAAGTACTGACACCTCTAACACTAATTTCAATACTGCCACTTCTGTTAATATTCCTAACAATGTCAATGTAAATAATTGTTATAATTGTGTTCTTAATATTCATAAGTAGATTTTTCTAATGTTGAATTCACGAGAGTAACTTTAAAGTGTTTAATAAAAGTTCATAAGTAAAGTTTATCCATATATTCTTTTTAACATACAAAACGGCTGCAGAAAAAATATTGTACGTAACACGATCCAAAAGTTATTTTACGAGACTTGCAGGATTCCATCTCATCTGGAAACTTCCTACTCGTCTTGTAAAATATCACTTTCAGAACTTATTACGTAAATTACTATTATATTTATAGACAAGGAAGGATCTGTTTTTAGGTGGATGCGAGAGGTGGCATTCGGATTTTTGCGGATAAAGTTAGATGATAACTTCGTTAATAATAATTGACTTATGCTCCTTCTCAAATATGCCCGGAACATTATTTAAAAAAAAATAAAATATTTAAAAATTTCAAAAAATTTCGTTTTTTTTTCTACTTTCTTTGCTTATACCTTTAAAACGATTCATTTTGGTACAAAGTCGTATAGAAATAAAACAAAGATAATTAGATTTTCTATTAGATACGATTGGTTAAAAAATGTCTTACTTTAACACCCTTGCTGCAAAATAGCAATAAATAAAAAAAATTAGGGGGCAAAACAAGCCTGTCCTAATTCAATATTTTTCCATCACTTAGGTTACACTTGGAACCTTCCTAATTCGCTTAGAAAATTGTTGTAATGTGATAAAACCGTCCACTAAATTTCATTAAAATTGACTTACTAGATTTTGCATAATAATTTTGCAACCTAAACTTTTTTTAAAAAATTTAAATTTTTTAAAATCTTGCACAACAAAAACTAGAACATACAAAGATTTGCCACTTTTTTACATATAAATAAGCACTCCACCTATCTAACACACTTTACAGAATTAAAATCGGATTATTTAAGCCGCCTCAGCAATGTTTTAAAGTTATAAACAGTTTTTTGGCTTATAAACAAATTGTGCTGTGGCCAGAAGGGGGTGCTACGGGCTCCTTTATTTAGATGGACTTACGCAAGCTTTTTTTATGTACTTTGACCCGTAGAATACGAATTTTTTGGGTAACAGTTGATCCGGATGTCGATAAGATTATTATAAACAAAGAACTTGAGGAATTACATAACATCGATTTTTCGCAAAATAAAACATTTTTTGTATTTCTTGGGTAATTCTAAGCAAAAAATGTTCTTACAATTTTTTTTGTAGGATGCATAGTTTTCGAGATAAACGCGGTGGAACTTTAAAAAAAAATCGAAAAATTGCAATTTTTGAACACTAATACCTTTTGATTAAAAATAGCAATTCTGCTGACAGCATTTGAAAGTTTAAGTCAAATTATACCGGTTTTAATTATTTGCATTGCTAAAAATTAATTTTTTTATTAATAAACAAATCGCTAATTAAATCGCCCCTTAAATAATCCGATTTTAATTCTGTAAGGTGTATTAGATAGGTAGAGCACCTCTTTATATGTAAAAAAATTAGCCAATTTCTTAATGCTCTACTTTTTGTTCAGAAAGATTTTAAAAAATTTGAACTTTTTTAAAAACATTTAGATTGCAAATTTATTATGCAAAATCTATTAGGTTGATTTTAATGAAATTTGGTAGACCGTTTAAGTAAGTTATAATAATTTTCTAAGCGAATTACTAAGGTTCTAAGTGCCACCAAAGTGGTTAAGAAACATTAAATATCAACAGGCGTTGTTTGCTCCCTTATTTTGTATTTATTGCTATATTGCAGAAAAGTTAATACCTTAAGACATTCATTTTTGACGTCGTATATCATACAAAATTCAATTATCTTTATTTTATTTCTCGACTTTGTTCCAAAACGAATCGTTTTAAAGTTATACGCAAAAAAGCAGAAAAAATCGATGTTTTTCGAAATTTTTAAATATTTTAATTTTTTTATTAATGTTCCGGTCATACTTGAGAAGGAGAAATCAATTATTATTACTGAAGGTGTCACTTAACTTTATCTGCAAAAATCCAAATGCCACCTCTCACATCAAAAAATAGACGTTTTTTTACAGATTAGTCCTGGTCTATTAATGCAAGTGAAAAAATGAAATTTTTAAATTTTAATTAAAAGTATTATCACTTGCAACTCATTCGTACACTCTATTCTAAAGTGATACAACATTTTGCTGACAACTTTAATGACTGCTTCGCTGTTTTAAGCTATTGATGTAAATCCTGATTAACAAAAAATAGTATGTACTTATAATAATAACATACATATTATATGTAATATTAAATTTTCAAATTTTGAGCTCTCAGGCCAGTAAAGAAACACACCTAAAAATCATATACAGGTTTTTAAAGGCTCTAAAATTCTAAAAGGTATTTGAGGGATAGCTGATGACAAATCCTTGAAGACATACGTGTTTGCTTGGATTTTTTTAAACTATCATAAAAAGTGAAAAAATCTTATACATTTTAGAGAAAAAATGGTTCAAATACAAGTTGTAGTTCTTCTGAGTTTCTAAATTAGAATACTTTAATAGTTATTTATGATATAAGTGTTAAAAGTACAATTTTAAGGCAAGCACGTGAAAGTTTGCAGAATGAGCGAAGCGAAATCTGAAATTCACATGAGTGCCTTAAAAATATACTTTCTAACACGTATATCATACAATATTTTTTCTACAAACGTTATAAATCTATAAAATACAATATTTTTGTTAATTGCTGAAACCATGAAACCTATGGCCCGTAAAAGGTAGAACTGGCTGTCTACACTCGAGGGGAATGTCTAAAAGTTCTTAGCGAAAATATTATACCATTACATTAACTTGATTTTTCTACAAACTTGTTAAAAATGCAACAATACAGTTTAAATTATATTTTAAAAACCTTTTAAACCACCTTTTTCAAATTGCGCAAGTTGTACTATTAATATTAATGTTAATAAATGAAATATAAATATTTTGACCCTTCTCAATTTGACAATTCACTTTTAACTGCAGTGCCTTAAAAATCTTAAAGCACTATAATAGTGCTTTAAAGTAGCAATTTTAATGCTCCTATTGAGTGCTAAAAATTGCATTTTTAACACGGTTGTAGAAAAAATATATAGTCGAGGAAATGAAGCATTTTTGGATCGCAATTTTTTCGTCCAGCATGGATTTACTTGAAATTTTCACAGAAGGTAGGGAATAGTCCAAGGATCATTTTCTAAATCATGTCAAAATCATCACAAATCATTACAAAACCTTGGGGGTGGTTGCCACCCCATCTCGGGGCGGGAATTTTTTATTACATTTTAACTATGTAAATCGATGTTAAGAGTAATTATAAGAAAAAAATGTGTTTTACATTTTCTTCTTAAAACTAATATTTTTCGAGTTATTCGTGGTTGAAAGTAACAGTTTTTCGATGAAAAAACCGACTTTTTTAGAGGGGTTTTTGAGAATACCTCGAAAAATATGCATTTAATCAAAAAAACTGTAGATATCAAAATTGTATCTTTTAGTAACTCAAACCAAATTATTTTTATATAATATTGTTAAGATCAATACAAACCGAAATACAGGATGTTAGCTTTTTTTCGTCAAATGCATAATTTGAAATATTCAAAGTAAATAACGGAAAAAAATTTTTTTCGAGGAAAACTCAAAATATTCTTTTTTCAAGTATACAGTTGGGCCTTTCAAAAAAAATAATAAAAAGTTTCTAGTCTAAAAATTAAGCGAATTATGATCAAAAAAATCGGTACCTGCTTTTCTCTATGAAAAAATCAGTGAACACCACCCCCTAACTACCCTCCTGATTAAAAATTGGTCTTCACCTTTCTGTATTTCCTTTTATGTTTGTATTATCAATATCTTTCAGAAGTTTGACCAATTTAAAAGGCCTAATTTTAGAAAAATTGGAGTTTCAAGAAAATTTTTTTTAATTTCCCATTTTTCACCGTTTACTTCAAAATATCTCCGAAAATCCTGAAGATACGAAAAAAATTATGCACTACTAAATTGTAGCTTTTTTGGTAGCTAAAATTCCCTTGTGCATAGATTTTCAATACAGTGAACAGTTAGCGAGATATAGCTGTTTATAACCTCTATTTACGAGCAAACACCCCCTTATTCGAGCCCTTTAAACCCCCCTTATTAAAAACTGAGGGATCTTACGGAATTTAGTTTACACAGTCTTATAACTCTTCAAAAATCCTACAAAGTCATTTTTGAAAAGACCTTTCATCGTCAAAAATGAAGGAGCTATGTTTATAAAAGCAATTTTTTTTTCGAAAAATTCGGATATACTGGAAGATGACTAAGAAACTATTTGTATTTGTATTTGTACATATTTGTAAATTCGTATTTGTGTGTAAATAAATGTTTTTTTAATTCTTTAATTCTACTTTTTTTTCTGTATAGACCTATTAAAATATCTACTTATAAAAACTGTAATGTTATTAAGGGTGGTTTTTAAGGATTGAAAGTATAAAGTCTTATATCCTAAAGTATAAAACAATCATTATTTAATCAATCAAAACCAAATTTTACCCATAATAAAGTTTACAATGTTTTTATATAATTTTTGACAATAAGGGGTAATTTACACCCCTAAAAATAATCAACGCCCTTAAGCATGATATAGAATATGAAGTACAGAGTGAGATGTTCCTAATCGCAAATTTTTATGTAAATCGATGCAAGCCGAAATTATTCTTTAAGGATAAGTAAATTGTTTATATAATAGCTCCAACAAGGGTGGTTTTAAGGGTTGAAATATTAGGATATCGTAAAGCATAAAACATTCATTATGTAACTAATAAGAACCAAATGTTGACAATATTAAAGTTTAAAATGTTATTTTATAATTTTTTAAAATTAAGGGTAGTTTTCACCCTTAAAAAGCAAAAGCGTACAACGGCTCAATATAGAAAATGAACTAGAGGGTGTAATAAGCCTAATCTCAAATTTTTGTACAAATCGGTGCTGGACGAAAAAATTGCGAGGTTTTGCCATTTTTTCAGCTTCATTTCCTCGACTAATAATAAAACCTTTATTTTTTAAGGCCTCAATTTTAAAATACACATAGGTAGATGTTGAAGAAAATTTTTATCAAAACGTAAATGGTCAAACTGACAAACAGGAGTATGTTCTCAAAAAAAATTATAGTGTAAAACAGTGTAAAATTATTTAATAAATTTCTCTAAGTTTTTTTGGCATAGCACATGCCATCATCAAAGCTTTGTCTTACAGTTATTGCTGAAATGCAACATATTAAAAAATTTAAAATTATTAGATACAGCGCTAAGCCGGAAATTATTGCTGAAGGAAGCCAAGGTAACGAGCTTGTTTTCAGATTTTGGGTATATGTATAGTTTGATTTCTCTTGTTCATCATCTGGAGTAGCCACCGTAGTGTTTTGGTTCCAAACCTCTTAAGTAATATAATAAACATAAGCGACAAAAGAGTATAACATATTCTTATATTGTATATTATACAGAACTAATTAATAAGTTTTGGTAAAAAGAGGCACTACAGAATCTGAAACAGGAGAATTAAAATGTACCAAAAGTGGACTACTACGAAAAACATAGAATTTCTAAAGCATAAAAGTGTAAAAAACAGATTTGAAAAAAAAAACTGCCAAAAAATTACCATTGGTAATACTAATGCAGATAATTAAGAATTTTGGAGAAAACATTTTTTTAATATTTATAAGGAAGTGAAAGAAACTTAAGTTGCTGTCTATGTAGATAAATATATCGTTTCGCCTGAACCTTTTTTTGGTCCTTACTGAACTTAATCGCGATTTGGATGACTATTTTTCAGTGGCGGCTGGTCAGAGGAGGCAAGGGAGGCTTAGCCTCCCCATAAATTTTTTACACACGCTACACTGTTTTGTTTACTTTGTTATTTTGCTTCCCGTTAGAGATATCGCAAAAAGTTATTTGAACAAGTTGTTCCAAATAATATTCTAACCCCACGTACCAAATTTCAGCACAAAATTCGCACTTTCCGGGGATCGTAATTCGGGATCCTAAAATCGCAGAGGAGGCTGCTGGCCGGAAAATAGCACTTGCTAATGCTCCGCGTAGCCCAGCAGCGTTTAAGGATGGTTTAAGGAGACCCGGTCTCCTTAGAGCTGCACATCGCTTAACGCACACGCTGCCCGGAGATCGGGCAAGTGAGATTTTTCGGCCAGCAGCCTCCTCTGCGGATTTTAGGATCCTGACTACAAATAATGAAAAAACTAAAAGTGCGAATTTTGTGATGAAATTTGGTATGTGGGATTAGAATAATATTTGGAACAACTTGTTTAAATAACTTTTTCCGATATCTGTAATGCAAAGCAAAATACCGGTAATTTACCATGTTTTTGCATTCGCAGAGTAAGCCGCTTTTAGAATAAAAAAAATTCAGTTGAGTATCTTAAACAATGTAAACCTTCAACCTGTATGGACTGCAAAACTTCAAATCTGTATTTATTTTGATATGCATGTTAGTGGAGTCACTGAAGGTGGATATGAGCTATTACCTCCGATTTCGTTGAACCTCCATCGATTTGCATGAAAATTGGTGAGTGGTTAGAGGATATCTCAAGGAACAAAGGTGACATGGTGCCAACTTGCGCTTTTACCCTAGGGGTGGATGCCACCCCTTCTCGAGAGTGAACAATATTTTATTAAAAATAACCCCATAAATCGATAGAGGGACAAATTTTAAGCAAAATTTGTTATATAAAGTTATTAAAATAAATCAAAATTTTTGAATTATCAAAGATCAAAGATTTTAATTTTTCTTGAGAACCATGCATGTTTTTAACCAATTTTTCATCATTAACTCAAAAAGTGTAAGTTTTTACAAAAAGTTATTATTATTAAAATTGAAGCTAATAAAAAATGAAATAAACCCCTTACTACAAAAACCTTTTAATTTTAACTAAAAGTGAGTTATAGGTAATCGAATGTATATTTTTTCGGCGAGTAAATAACTCTAAGTATTCAAGCTGAAATACCGGGAAACTGATGCATTTTATAACATAAACTTTTCAAATTTGTCAAAGTAGTTAAAAATATCTATTAAATGAGCCCCCGAACATGTTGATAGCATTCAAATTTATGCTCCAAATTTTTTTCAAAATTTATCTTTTAAAAATTTTTCCAAAAAATGTTATTGTTTTTTTTTAATAACTCCGTTTGTGTTTACGATATCAGGTTTATCTAAAAACTCTTTAAAAGATAATTTCAAGTGCTATTTAAGGACGTTGAAACTAATCTTTTAAACCCCTTACTTTTTTAAAAATAAAAGGTTAAATGACCCCGGTTGCTTGGTTCCCACAGCAAAATTTAAGATTTAAACGTTTCTATCTCGGTTATTTTTTACCCTATAGAAATAGTAAAATAGGTAAAATGTTTGGCACAGGAAAAACTAAAATTGGGTTATATATAATTTTTTACGTATATTGAGTATTTTTGGAGTTATTATCAAAAGAATATGAGAATTACAATAATTTTAAAAACTATGATTTATTTAAATTATACCTTTTTTTCAAAAATATGAATTCTAAACCGGTAAAAATTATCGAAAACATTGCTTATGCTAATTTAAAGAAGTTTTTGTAAGGATTATGTCTATATTATGTCTATATTATTATCTAACTATGTCTATCATTACTATAAATTTTAATTTTTGTGGAAATGGCGTATGTTTAATTTTTCACTTTTTCCTTAAAAATTCGAAACGGTCTTTTATTTTCATTATAACTTGCCTAATTTTGACGCTATTACCTTGTTCTGAAGCTCATTTGATAGGTATTCTGAAGTACTTTGCCAAATGTTGAGCCGGAATATTTTATACATTGCATCGTTTTCCCGTTATTTAAGCTTGAATACTTAGATTTGAGTATTCATCGAAAAAAATACACATTCAATTGCCACTAACTCACTTTGAACTAACATTAGTTTGGTTCTTTATGTAAGAAATGTATTCAATTTTTCATTATCTTCAATTTCAGTAATAACAATTTTTTTTGTAAAAGCTTATGGTTTTTGATTTATACGTGAAAAACCGATTTAAAACATGCATTTTTTTACGAAAAGATAAAATCTTTGATCTTTAATAACTCAAAAAGTGTTGATTTACTTTAATAACTTTATGTAACAAATTTTGCTTATAATTTGTCCCTCTATCGACTTATGGTATTATTTTTAATAAAATAATTTTCGCCCCCGAGAAGGGGTGGCATCCACCCCCAGGGTAAAAGCGCAAGTTGGCATCATGTCACCTTTGTTCCTTGAGGTATCCTCTAATTACTCACCAATTTCCATGAAAATCGATGGAGGTTCAACGAAATCTGAGGTGAAAACCTTCAGTGTCTGCACTATAGCTACTTATAGATATAGAATTGTTAACAAATAAACGACACAAACTTTGGTAATACACTTTTACAATTATACTAACTATTTTTAAAATGATATGATATTATGAAATAATTATGAATTAAGATGATATTATAAAATGTAAATAAAAAATGGTCAAAAAAATGGGGCCTTAAATTAGATTTTTTTGGCGGATTTTTTTTGCTAGTGCAAATTTGTCTAGATAATCTACAGTTAGGTATAGCCTCTCCTATTGAAAAAATCACGAGCCGCCACTGCTATTTTTCAGTAGTTGTTCCCCATCATCAGAAGTACGGAATGTAACAGAATCCAGTTTCATAATTTAGGGATGACAAAAAGGAACTTGTCTGTGTGTTTTTTATCCATTATTTGTTCCAGGAGAAGCCACTATGTGTTTTTAATCGATTATTGTCCTAGGAGAAGCCAGCACTACTGAGCAAGATGAGCAAAAAGACTTCACCACGTTAGATGTCGAATCTCGGAGACAGATTTCGGATCTCTTAAAATTAAGCTATTTAGAAACTGTTTCTGGCAATATGTGATATCAGTTCCAGATCTCAGAGAAAGTGACTTTGAGGATAGAAAGCTGTGTAGGGTTAAAACGTAAAAACCCATATTGGGAAAATGCCGAAGAACATTAAAAGTACAGAGAAAATTATAGATGGATCAAAAAAGAAATAACGATGGTGAAAGTTCCCAACCTTCCATGTCAGTTTTTGGATATTTTGTTTAGTTACCCTAAATTAAAGAGAATTTGATGTATTTTTACTGTTTACAAGCTCATATGTCTGCGCCTGCCTATGGATCGAAAAATCCTAAAAGGTCGTGAGTTCGAATCTCACCAGGGTCAGAAATTTTTCGTTTATTATAAATTAATAGATAAAAATAGTTTCTGTCCTTGTGGGATCGGTATTCACCGGAGGGACCGCAGACGTTCGGATACAATAATTAGCGTCTCTTTGCAAGGACAATGACGTCGACTTTGCAAACTAACAAGACACTTACTCAACACACACACTACACATTAGTCCCCTGAGTTAGTGATAAGTTATAGTCTAAAAAACAATTATGAAATTGACCGGCCAGTTGGTTGTGAAAACCAGTGCCAATAAAACACAAAACACACACAAGCTCATATGTCGTTATTTCATATATGGTCATCTATAAGCCAATTAATGAAATAATAGGAGCTGTAAATAATAAAAATACATATTATTTCTCTTTAATTTAGGGTAAGAAAACAAATAGCCAAAAATTGATATAAGAGGTTGGGAACTTCCACCATCGATAAATAAAACTAAACCATGAAGTATGAAAATTGACTTACTTAAACCTAGGATCGTATCCTGGGGGACCAAGAGATACATGATTTTAGAAAATATGAAGTGAACAAACAAACTAACATAAGATGTGTTGAGTGTATCACATATACACATATGTAAAACATATATGTGTATATTATACATTGCACATATTTCTTACGTTCATTCCAATACTCTTAACAGACCAATATCAACAATAATTTGAACATCGCACTTAAGCGTAGGCCAACTTAAAGACGTTGCCCCCTAAACGAGCCGACCTTGGGCTAATTCACTTAAATCAACCCACACATCGACGTATATGCATCTTACACACTACCAGAGACACTGACCAAGGGGTTTTTAAAAAAAAAAACTCTACTGAAAGTGAATATTGACAAACATTAGCGTAGAACCGATTCATTGGTGAATATATAAGTTGCGGCCCATGTGAAACAGATATAATTTGTTAGATATCATTAATTGAGAAACGAAACTAAACATTATTTACGTCCAGGGCTGCTTTATTCATTAGGTAATATAGGCAGTTGCCTAGGGCGGCAAATTATGAGAGGGCGCCAAAAATACTGTACAAAAAATATTTGTATATAAAAATTGAAATCGAAAAACATTTAAGTACAGTACATCCATGAATGGAATATAAGTGGGCATTCATTTCTAGAAAACAAATTGCATTTTCACTATTCATTCAAAAAGGACAGAAGTTGTAAATTTAGGGATTATTGGGCCGTCGGCAGCACCGCAAAGGCGGCGGGCGCACTCTTCTATAATGTTTTTAAACTCAATCCTTTTGGGTTATTCGTGGTTGAAAATTTGCCATTTTCATTGAAAAATGTCGCCCTTTCGGACGGTTTTTTGCGAATACTTTAAAAATTATGAATCTAATGAAAAAAACTATATAAAACATTTTTGTAGCTTATGAAAAATCAAAGAGATTCGTTCCTTCATATGTCTTCTAGTGATAACATAAAAAGAGATATGGTAGGTGAAAAGACATTTTTTTGTGCATGCTCAAATCGGTGTGTTCAACTTAATAACAGAGAAATGGTCGATTTTAAAGGTATAATGCTATCAATATCTTTTATAAGCACTGCCTGAAAAGACCTTTAAAACGATCGCAATCTAAAATTTCGATTACATTCAAACTAAGCGAGATATAGTGCAACAAAAAAGGATGATTGATTTATTTTAAGATAAAATGAAATGTATGTATATTTTAACCCCTCATCCGCCAGATTTAAATGCATCGTTTTGTTTCTACAATACCTTTTACTATAGTAATTAATGGTATACAGCCAGTTACAGGAAATTTGTCCTTATGGATTTTAATATTGACCGTATGGTCAACTTGGCTCCTCAGTACATGCGCTTAGCCACTAAAAGATGCACTCTTAAATTGGATGTATGGTTCATCTCCCAATGCATAAACAACAATGTTTTTCCTAAATTTTGTAAAGTGAAGACTCCAGGAAATTTTCCAGTCAACCTAAAGGACAGTTTTCAACTAAAAATTTTAAAAAAGGAGATTTGTAACCACTACAATAAGATCAACAACATAAACTGTAAACTCAAGGTAATATATGACTCTTTATTAGATACTATTGGTTTTGAAAACTTGTGTAGCTTTTTGAATGATGTTCAGGACAGATTGGACGGTGTAACCTCAATTAAATTTATTAGACTCTTGTAATTAATGGTATACAACCAGTTACAGGAAATTTTTCCTTATGGATTTTACTATAGTTTTATTTCTATGTTCAACAGGTTGGACGGGTTTAAAATGTATGGTTTTTGAAAAAAATAAGATCAAATTATAGAGAGCATTTGTAAATTTTTTTAAAAATCTTCCTTTTTATACATGTAACTCGAGAATGATAATAAGATACAATAATGAAAGAAAAATAAAATTGTTATCTAAAAGAAAACCCACATTTTTGTAAGGTATTTTTTTACGTATTTCTTATCACTTTCGAATTACATGGAGAAAAAGTAAGATTTTTAAGGAAGTTTAAAAATGTGCTCTATAATTTGATCTTATTCTTTTCAAAAACCATTCATTTTAAACCCGTCCAACTTTTTGAATATAGAAATAATACTATAGTAGAAGGAATTGTAGAAGGAAAATGATGCATTTATATTCTGGTGAATGAGGGGTTACATATACTTTTTTTTTCTATATTTATACATACTTTCTCTTATTTTATACTCATTTTTCCTTAAAATACATTAGTCATAAGTTTTTTTGCACCATATCTCGGTTAGTTTGAATGTAACCGACATTTAACAGTTCCCGTTTTAAAGGTCTTTTCAAGCGCTAAAAAAGGTATTCGTAGCATTATACCCCTAATGTCGACCATTTCTCTGTTATTTTAAGTTTAATACACCGATTTGAGCATGCACCAAACAAAAATCTTTTTTCACCTACCATCTCTATTTTTATTAAAACTAGAAGATTTATGAAAAAATGAATCTCTCTGATTTTTCATAAACTACAAAAATGTTTTTTTTTCATTTGATGCACAATTTTTATGGTATTCTCAAAAAACAGTCTCCGAAAAGTGTCATTTTTCAATGAAAATGGCAAATTTTTAACCACGAATAATTCAAAAAGTATTGAGTTTTCAAAAAAATTTATAAAACAGTTTTTGCTTAGAATTAGGTTCTCTGGTCACTTCCGGTGTTGGTTTGATAAAAAAAATTTCCACCCCTGAGAACGGGTGGGAACCACCCCTAAGTTAAAAGCGCCATAGGATATAGGGTAGACTTTGTTTCTTGAGCTATTTCCTACTTACAGTGCAAATATCAAGTAAATTGATGCAGTAGGATGGAATTAGGAGCCAAATACCCTCATTGACTGTACTAATTCACTTAAAGGGTGATTTGGATACCACAATAAAATCACCAATCACCAATAATTGACATATCTAAATATTTAAAGAAGAGTGGACTGAAATACATTTTCCCTAATTTTGATATTACTTTGCGCATTTATTTGTGCCTCCAAGTTACCAAGCAACGTGTCCGCTGAAAGGTCATTTTCGAAAATGTCAAGAATTGAAAATAGTTATGAAAATAATTTCCTATCAAGTATGACGGAAGAACTTCTTAAAAATTTGTCGATTTTGTCCATAGAAAGTGACGTAACCAAGGCGATAAATTATGTCGACATTATAGACGATTTTTCCAAAGAAAAATCAAGAAGGAAATCTGATGTGATCGAACTGGAATGATAATTTTTATGTGTTCTTATTTAAATAAAAAAATCTGCTTGCAATTTTTTTTTTCGCAAAAATGGTACATGCTTGAAGGCGGCTACTAGAGAATTGCCTAGGGCGTCAATTGACCTAAACGCGGCCCTGTTTACGTCTTTATTAACTTTTGCTTATCTAAATTCCAAAATTTGTTAAATAACTCTTTTTAACTTTTCAAATTGTTGTCATTGTAAGTTTGTAGGTATGTAGTTTTTTTGTCTAATACCTTTACTTCTTTCTTCTGGTAGGTTTTGTGTAACAGTGTAACAGCAGAAACGTGTTCTATTTCGTGTTTATCTGACTTCATAACGTTGTTTTTTTTTTAAGTAATCTTAGGACAGATTTTAAACAGTTTTAAAGAATTCATAATTTTACTTTGATCAAAAATGTTTCTATTTTCTTTTTGATTATGCTGTATCAGAATCTAACATTACAATTTGAAAATTAAATAAAAATTTTAAGCACTTATAAAGTATGTCTACGTAACTTGGAACCATATCGGAAACTTATTTATTCTCAACGAAAAACCTAGATCAGAATCAGAAAAAACCATTCTTCCTAAATTATGTGCATGTCTGTAGCCGATCAAGGAACACAAAATTTTACGAAAACCTCCAAAAAAAATAAAGGAAGGATGAAAATTTGGAAATAGGTAGTTGAAATTGTCTATGATTATATAAGAAAAAGTTAACAATTCTACATCCCCTCCATTTTACAAAAATTGGGAAATACGGGGTGAAAAATATTTTCTCGGGAGTGAAAAAATATACGTTCAAAGTATTGGATAAAATTACTAATTCTAAGCAACTTTTGTTCTATAGAGTTTTTCCACAATGTCAATACTTTTCGAGTTATTTGCGAGTGAATAATAATCTGTTAATTTTTAACAAAGAAAAACATGTTTTTGGACGTTTTTGCGCAGATAACTCAAAAAGTAAGTAATCTAGCGAAAAAAATATTCTTAGTAAAATATAGCTTATAAAAAATTTAAAAAAAATGGTGTATGCGTGAGGTCTGCAGACCCAGTAGAAGCAGAGTTGTAGCTACTAATGAAAAGTAGGTTGTTCTTCGTTAAATTCCAAATCGAATATTTCAGTGTGAAATAACCAAAAAATAGAGCACTTTTCGGGGAAAATTCATTACAACTTTTTTAAAGTGTTTAAAAAAAGGTTTATTTTTGTTTTTTAAAAAACTCCTAACATTAAAAATAAGTGAGTTACGCTCAAAATATTGTTAGTCCCTTTTATTTTTTGGTACAAAAATCGCGAAAATCGCCCCTTAGTTAGCTTCCCAAATAAAATTAATCGTTACCGCTTCACAAGTTACTTTACTTATGAATTGTTTATATTATCTATAAGTTTCATTGGTTCAAAGGGCTCATCTGAAACAAAAATGGGTTTAAAATAAAACATTTTTTTTTTAATTTACTTGGGGAAAAAACTCTATAGAATAAAAGTTGCTTAGAATTAGTCATTTTATCCAATTCCGGACTTATTTTGAATGTATATTTTTCACCTTCGAGAGGGGGTATTCCCCCCCCTTTTTGTAAAATGGGGGGATGTAGAATTGTAAACTTTTCTTATATAATGATAGACAATTTCGACTACCTATTCCCAAATTTTCATCCTTCCTTTATTTTTTTGGGGGTCAGATTGTTCTTTGGTCTTGGTAATGGTCTAACATCTAAGATACAATCATCAGATATCAATTTTTATCAATTTTATACGAGGCATGATGTCAAGAAATATGAATTTCGCTGAAGAGTAAAATACCTTTATATTTTACAATATCGAAAATTGTTGTTATGAAAAATTATTTATAAAACAATGGTTTAATATGCATGTACAGTCGGAAAAATGAAAGAATACCCATGAACGAACATATAAAACACGCTGTATTTTCCTGTCATCATGTCGCAAAGAAAATTGCCCAGCGCAAGTACATGTAATAATAATTATTACATGTACCTGTGCTGGCCAATTTTTTGTGTGACACTGTGACAGGAAAATACAGCGTGTTTTTTATGTTCGTTCATGGGTATTCTTTCATTTTTTCTACTGTACATGCTTTTAATTAAAAAAAAAATGCAAATTTTAGTCAAATTAGGGATAGGTAGGTTACCCAACATCATTTTATTGCAATTATTATAACTATTTTGTTATTAATTTTTTTCTACACTCATACTTTAATATATAAGTTATCATTTCACTACATGCGTCATAATGAGCTTCACTTTAAAAAAAAAAGCATTTTTTTTCAAAATTAAAAGTTAATGTTACTAAAACCAATTTTTTTTAAATAAGCACTTTTGCATCGATAAAACTTACAGATTTTATTAACACAACATAAGTAAAGCAACTTGTGAGGCGGCTACGATTAATTTTATTTAATTTGCTAAATAGGGGGTGATTTTTCCGATTTTTTTTTGCCAATACAAAAGGGACCAACTTTATTTTGAGCGTAGCTTGCTTACATTTGATGGAAGAAACTTTTTTATAAAAACAGAAATAAAGCTTTTTTAAATACTTTAAAAAAGTTGTATTGAATTTTCCCCAAAAAGTGCTTCATTTTTTTTTGGACATTTCACGTTAAAATATTCTATTTGGAATTTGGCAAATATGAACCTATTTTTCATTAGCTATAAGCTATAACGTTGCTTCTACTAGGTCTAGAGAACTCATGCGTATACCAACTTTTTCACTTTTTTACAGGCTATATTTTTGTTAAGAATGTTTTTTCAATAAAATACTTATTTTTTGAATTATGTACGAAAGATCGTCTAAAAACGTGCTTTTTTGTTGAAAAATGTACATATTCACTCTCAAATAACTCGAAAAGTATTGACTTAGTGAGAAAACTCTATATAATTCTGAACTTTTATCGAATTCTAGACTTATTTTGAACGCACGTTTTCACCACTTTTTTCTATGACATGTTAGCTATGCGCATGCCAAATTTCATGTCAATCCAAGCGGTTTTTAAATTTACAGCAAAAACTGTGATTGGTTTTTGTGGTCCAAGCCGATGCAAAACATGCGAAAATCGACATGTCCAAATTTAAATTTCATTTAAAATGCTCGGATGTAATAGATTTGTGGGCACAATATATATCTAATGATCCAAAATTATTGTCATCACCGTGGGCTCTGAAGGACAGTACTATACAGTGCATGTCTATGATTAATTCTGATATATAGTTTGTCCGCTATAACTTTTCCCATGCGTCACGATTCATTTTCAAACAAATTAAATCAAAACATAAAGTGAAACGTACGCCGATGTGTGTAGTATATAGTATACAGTATACAAAATGTATATACACATCGACGTTTGTTTCACTTTATGTTTTGACTTAATTTGTTTGAAAATGAATCGTGACACATGGGAAAAGTTATACCGGACGAACTATAATTCAGTTTACGTCAACTTTGACTTTTCAAGTTTTAGTATAGAAAATTATTAGTATTAGAAAATAGTTTTCACTGATGAACAAAAGCGATCTATGCTCGAAATATATATTAGAAATGAATGACCGAAGATTTAACGGACAATGGGTTTACTTCAACCGAGATGCTTTTGAAGATTTTCTTAAAGAATTTCCCAATGTGGCGGTATATTATCACTTATCACGTCTTTTGCAGAACTATTCGTCGCGTTGTAGATGTTGATAAAGAAACGAGAAGCGTAACTCACAAGCCCGATGTAGGCAGACCTAGAGTGCAAACTGAAGAAAAAATCGAACTGGTCAGTTCAGTTATTGTAATTATTTAATGTCCGACTGGTATATTATTTGACAAATAATGAAATGATTTCGAAGTCAGTTAAATATGATATAATTCCCTAGGGCGTTATTTTGAAAAATAACGCCCTTGGGCATTAAATTTAAATCACTAGTTAAATACTGTCAAGTTGACAAATGAAAACCTAAGTAAAACTATGGGTACCACAATTACGTTACGACTGTTGCTGGTAAATGTGCTTATTTAAAAACTAATTAAATCAAAACTCGTTTAAAATTTTTGCATATAAAAAGAATTTAGTCGGACATTAAACGTTGAACACACCACGGGTATTATAGATAATAACGCTTTCGTTCAACGTATATACCTCGGACCATAGGCCCTCGGTATATACAGCATTGACCTCAAGCGTTATTATCCTTATAATGCCGTTGGTACCTTAATAACTATTATGTACCTATTTATGTATTTAATTATGTAATTTTTTTGAATTTTGAATAAAGTTCTGTGTTAAAGTTTTTGGGTGATTTTTTTTTGTGTTTTACAATTTTAATCAAAATTAATTTATAAACCAATGATACAAATTCAGATTAAAATAAGAAATACGTAATTTTTGACTTGGATAGCTTTGATGAAAATAATTGTGAATCGCTCTATAAATAAAGTTACATGAAGTTTTTCATTCTTGTCTTATATTAATAAAGTAACCAATATTTTTTTTTCAATTTGGCTAACAATTTAATTACTGATGAAGTATGTATAGTAAAGTGTTTTGAATCGTTAGCAATAGATGGAAGAGTCCATTTATTATTATATTAGGTAGTTACTCTTGGTAAAGAGGGGGCCATATACTCGTACAAACCTTTTTACAGTTGGTAATAAATAATTATTGCTTTCAAAATATACTCAAGTTGTATTTATCTACTCTATCTCATATTATGTATAAGTTTTTAGTTTGTGAAAACTGTCATTATAGATAGCAGTTTGTAAAGGATTTAAAGTGTGCGTGAAGTAACAATCTATTTTAAATAGGATTTACTTTTTCGCACTGTTTTTGACACACTTTCATACAGTGCGCTGGATAAGTGTTGCCCCCCGTATTAACTTATTTATTTTTAGCACATAAGCATTACGCTCAGGCAGGCCGATTTTTAAAATAACCATAGTATATCACAGAATCAATGTTTCGAACTTTACGCGATCCCTCTTCAGGTAACAGGCATAACTTTGATTTTTTTAATGGGAGAGTACATCATATGATACCTTAATTAAAAGCTTTTGAAATACTGATTACAAAAATGTATAATACTTTAATCCTATTTGAGAGCGTAGGCGAAAAATTTTGGTCGAATTATTTTTAAATGTATTCATTTTTTTCCAATCCTGAGAAACTTAATAAGTATTTTTGAAAAATTTAAACACAGAATTAAATATTACAATATTATCGAGGGTCTAGAGTCCCTAAGAACTTCTATAATGTTTATTTTAATAAGTCACTAAGGTCTGTGTCTAATGGTCTAAGGGACTTTCAGCCCTCCGTAATAATCCAATCTTTCATTCTGCGTTTAAATTTTTCAAAAATACGTACCTATTATTTTTCTCAGAATTCTAAAAAAATTAATGAGTTTAAAAAAAATTTGACCGAAATTTTACGCCTACCCTCTCAAATAGGAGTAACGTATTATACATCTTTTTAATCAGCATCTTAAAAGCTTTTAAATGAGGTGTCACATGATGTACTTTTCTTTTTAAAAAAGTCAAAGTTATGCCTGTCACCTGAAGAGGGATCGCGTAAAGTTTGGAACATTGATGCTATATTATACTACGATTATTTTAAAAATCGACCTGTCCGAGCTTTTCGCTTATATGCTAAAAATAAATAAGTTAATAAGGGGGGTAACACTTATTCCAGCTAACTGTATAATCAAATATCCTTAACTTTCGCGTTGTCGTAGTGATGACATGTGAGCAATAAATTACAACAAAAGTTTTGACAAAAAGGTTTGAAAGAAGTTAGAATTTTTAAATGTCAAAGTTCTAAAAAATGTAGAATAGAAATTAATTCCAATGACGACGAGTTAGATTTTTTTTATTTGTTTATCGTAGATAAAATATTGTATGAAACTGTGCATAAACTACTTTTTGCGAACTTACGCGATGTATAGCACTCGCTCCGCTGTCGCTCGTGCTCTAATCATCGCGTGCGTTCGCAAAAAGCATACTTCACGAACTGTTTCATAAATAACTATTATCTACTCTATCTCATATTTATGTATAAGTTATTAGTTTATGAAAACTGTCAATATAGATAGCAGTGCGTGAAGGATTTAAAGTGTGCGTGAAGTAACAATGTATTTTAAATGGGATTTACTTTTTCGCACTGTTTTTTTAGCACACTTTCATATTATAATCAAATATCCTTTAACTCTCGCTATATCATGGTGATGACATGTGAGCAATAAATTACAACAAAAGATTTGACAGTTTTGTGGTTTGTTTCGTAAACGAACTGTTTCATAAATAACTATTTTAAACATCTTATTTATTTATATAATAATTTAATTCACTATCAAATGTCATTTACAATGTATTAATATCCAATTTAAAATTTAGTTTGACATTGACGGAGTGTCAAACTCAAATGTAAATAACCTCTGCCTTGCTTAACAAATTCAGATTAAAACAAGGAATACCTAATTTTTGCTTGGATAGCTCTGATGAAAATAACAGTGGATCGCTCGTTATTATTAGATGTAGAAATAACCAAATAAAAATAATATCTTTGATACAGTTATTTTAAACAGAAATATTCCAGACAATATGTATCCATTTTTGTCCAATTTTTCATTGTCATCTTTTTGTAGGTGCTTATTTCATTCTTTTTCACATGCTTTATTTAAATTAATGTCCGATGTCAACTCTCTCAGAGACGTCTCTGAACTTTGTTGAACGCAAAACTTTTATTTTTCTACTTGTATGGTAAGGCATGCTGCGCTGATATTTGATATCCATGTTGTAAGAAAATTGCTATAACCGAAAAAATGCATTCATTTGTTAATCTCTCGGACATTTAAGCGTAGGTATTAAAGTTAATTAGTGGAATGAATAGAGTTTTATATGGTTTCTAATAAATTCTTCCTTGGACTTTGAAAAAGTTTGTTTTAAAATTACTTACATATCTTAGTGTTTGCGACTTTATGGTATTATTTATAGCCACGGCAAAGCTCTAAAATGTTTTAATGTTTTCTTCCATCTTGAATTTATTTGAGCGACGATCCTTTTTCATTATCTTGTTATTATTTCATCGCCTAACAAAAATAATACGGGGCATTCACGCTCTTATTTGTAGTACCACTAGTGGTACGACAAGAGAGAGAGAGTGATATACTTTGTGGTCCCTCTAGTCGTACTACAACACCATTCACCACCCAACATTTTATCTTTCTAGCCGCCAAAAAAGGTCTTAACTTTCAGCCATCTGTTTTCACGGTGGTGTACACTAAAAAATGTATCCAGTAAAGTCTATGCAAAATATAATTCGGAGGATTTGGGTACATAAGTTGAGGTTTCATAATTATTAAGCATGCCATAAGTTTCGTTTCTCTATCATTTGTCTAGGGCTGATATGAACTAATTAATTTTTACGACTCTTGTAATTTTTACGACTTTTTAAGACGTAGGGTAGTTATATTCTATTTTAGTAAACTAAACTGGAGCTGAGATTTGCGTTTAAAAATGAATAGTAAATTTGCATAAGATGCCAAAAGAAAATAGTTTTAGATTAATAAGAAACTGGTCTTTATTTACAGAAAGGAAAATGATTGGTCCCAACAAAAAGTAGATAATAAATAATCGTGTATTTTAATAAGGGTAATTTTTGTGACAGTTTATTTTCTATTAAATATTCGCAAAATAGGAATGTTTGCGTAAAGAAACTTGTAGACATCCCATACGTAATATACTGCGAGGCATAAGTTAGGTATATAGAAAATGTATGCTCATTTTCATAGTTGATTTTTTCGTGAACGGATTAACGGATCCCGCTAATTTTTTTTACTCTTTTAGATATTTCTTTAGTATTGTTTCGCTATAACTTTTCCCATGCGTCACGATTCATTTTAAAACAAATTAAGTCAAAACGTAAAGTGAAACGTACGCCGATGTGTGTAGTATAATATACATAGTATACAGTATACAAAATGTATATACACATCGACGTTATGTTTTGACTTAATTTGTTTGAAAAAGAATCGTGACGCATGGGAAAAGTTATAGCGGACGAACAATATTATCACAGTTGTGCAAAGATTTACTCAAACTTCTTTTTTGTACTTATACTGGGTGGAGGAAAAGAAATGTTTTTCTTATGTTAAGTTTGAAACACCCTGTAGAGAGGACGAGGTACTATACAATAATGCATCGGAATCGTATTATAGTCTTATGTTTGGTGAAATTTTTTTTGAATGTGCCCGATATCTTCAGAAACAAAGAAAATAGACGGTATTGTATTTTAACTTGTGTTTTAACCGAAACTAAAGTTTGAGACACCCTTTAGGGAGGAAGAGGTAAAATGGTGGTTATGCATCGATACTATGTTGTAGTCTCATCTTTTGTGAATCATTTATTTTTAAAAATTTTCTGATATCTTTAATAACAAAGAAACTTGACCGTTTTACTATTTAATATGTGTTTTAACTGACGTCTGCGATACGTGAGGTCACGTTCTTATCATACCACTAAGACGACATTATTTCCTATATATAGTGCGAAAGAAAAAGAGTGTTCAAAGAAAAAGAATATGTGTAATGTAACTCTCGATATTTAAAGAGCCTCCAGGTAGACACCGAATCCGTATTACTTTCAGGGAAATTCCACCCCAAAACATCATAGACCCTCTATTAAACAATCTCGTCTCTCTTAAGTTGTGCTGTGCATACCACTTACCTGATCGACAATCGTTTACGTTATGTGCCTTTCTGTTTTTAAAGTTTTGTTAACTGTTATTTGTTAGTGTTAATTTAGTTTTGTTTCAGTAAAAATACATGGTAAGGAGTAAAACCACCTATTTTCTTTGTTATTTTCTTTATATTTAGAAAGCTAAAGATATCAGGGAGATTCAAAAAACAAAATGTTCACAAAACATAAGACTACAGTACGATTCCGATCTATACACAGACTTGTACCTCGTTCACTCTACCGGGTGTTTCAAACTTAACATAAGAAAAACATTACTTTTCTTCCACCCGGTATAAGTACAAAAAAAAAAGTTTAATTAAATTTTTGCAGAACTGTGAAATACTAAAGAAATATCTAAGATAATAAAACAAAAATTAGCGAAATCCGTTAATCTGTTCACGAAAATATAAACTATAAAAATGAGCATACATTTTCTATATCCTTAATTTATTATGACTCTCAGTGTAGTGGAAATTTTTAATCCAACATCCAACATCGGCATTCACGCGCCAACTTTCTTTGTAATACCGCTAGTCGTACCACTAGTGGTATTACTAGTAGTACTACAACCCATTCACGGTCTGATTTTAGATCCAACATATCACTTTCTCTCTCTTGTCGTACCACTAGTAATACTACAAATCAGATCATGAATGAGGAAAAAATTAAGACAGTTAAGATTTATAGTTTCGTTTCAGAGACCACTTTTTTCAGAGACACCATTTGTTTAGGCACGTTTCGATCTTTTGAACTCTTCAAAATGTATGCGCTGTTTCACATTATAAGAATTTAAACGGTGGTTTGAACGTTCGGTAAAGTCGCCGTGTTTATGTCGTTCCTTGCTAATATTGTGCATATAGGGCGCTTTGCCAACGTCGACGCCGCGGTTTACGTGTTTTCCCCCTGTTTTTCTTGGTGACTTCAAAGGCGGCATTAGGGTGAGATCAAATAAAATAGGGGGGGGAGAACAGGTAAATCGCGGCGTCGACGTTGGCAAACCGCCTGCATATGAACAAGCGGTAAAACAACAAACGGCAGCCGTGCCGTCTTTACGCACCCAGTAGCATAGGGGACTTAATGCATCCTTTCATGTGATAATTCTGTCGTTCAGTCGCACGAAGGTAGTTTCCTTATTATTTTCATTTACACTTTGTGGCTGTTTGAAGTAGGTGCATATATTTTATATCGAGGGGTTCGAGCGAAAACCCGATAACTAACAAAAACATTGTTTCGAGATAATCGCGATTAAAGATTTTAGGAAGTTTGAAGAAGATTTCAAATCATCATAGGAAGTTTAATCAAACATTTGTTATAGCCAAATGGTAGAGAATTTAATGTTTAGTTAGAATAATTTATTGTATAAGTTTAATTTATAAAAACGTATTTACAAAAAATAATAAAACGTGATATTTATCGGGTTTTACCTCGTTGAATGAGTATAACATTTGGTTTTATTGGTTTTTATTTTTAATTTTCTTAATTATAAAATAAGATTTAACTGTATATTACTCCAACAAAAAAAAATGAATCTACATTCTTTTTAGAAAATAAAAAGGCAAAATGTCTTCTTCTTCCAATTGTTCTCCCATCACTTAGTCTGGAATTCGATCTACGATCTTATTACCGGTTTTTAAATTTGATATCCAATAAATTTGATTTGTTTTTTCTTTTATGGCGCAGAGTAGTTTTTTTAATTCAAACCAATATCTTCTCATATTGACAGTTATATTGTACAAAATAAAACATTTTCTAGAGCATACTACTACTAGACAGTAATTTCTACAGAGTTTGTGTCTATAGTCTTCAGACAACTTTTTAGTACAATTAAATTTAAATTTATTACTATTGATTTGCTGTGGTACCTTGGAAGCTCTGATTTTGTTTTTCTTTATAAATATGGGCCCCATTCTAACCGTCTTTTTGTTCTTAATAATAAATTTCCAATTTACGACATGTTTTATGTGTACTGAAATGAAATTCTGAAATGTGTACGCCATGAATTATGTGTGCCATGAAAAAGTGTACTGAAATTTAATAAACTATCATAGTCTAAAATTATTTATTTGGTTTTCGCATGAATATAGTTTTTCAAAATTGACAATTTTGTAATCTTTTTCTCCGATAAAATTAATTATCAGTTTTTAACTCAGAAATATTTCTAATAAAATTAGTAACTTTACACAGGAAAAGAAAATAAATTATTTTACCGGAATATCATATTATAAATATGTTTATAACAAAGTATTTTTATCAGTAAAGTTATATATCGGTTTGCTGATATTTAAAAATACCAGTTAACGGTTTTTACCATGTTTGATTTTTATTAGTTATCGTGCTCAAAAATGTTAATATCAAATAATAACATTTATCAGTGGTAGGAGATGTGTTTTTAATACCGCAGAAATAAAAACACCGGATTTTATAATTTTGGCATTTATCGGGTTTTCGCTCGAACCCCTCGATATTATGATATCTCAGATTGAAGCGAGACCTGTTCTTTGGGACAAAACAATAGAAATATATAAAGATAGCAACTTGACGAGAAATGCTTGGGATGGTGTATGCCGTGCACTTAACAGTGCATTTGACAAATTAGGTGAAAGAAAAAATACATTTGGTAAGTACAGCAAAATTAATTAAATGCTACTGATAACAACAGTAATTAAAACTGCTAAGTATATTATAATTAATTTTATTTTACATAGTTGCCATTAACGTTGAGAATAGAGGGTGTTCCATCAATATGTGTGAATATATAAATATATAAATCATATATTTTTGCGTTCATAGGATGGACCCAATGAATTTGGTTCCTCTTATTTCCCTTTCTTCGACGACAAAGTAACCACAACGCTATAATTTGATTTCACACCATATAATAAAACTATACCTTTTATTCTACGAAATTATATTTAGTTTTATAGGGTAAACAACTCGGTGAAGACTGGAGTAGGGAAGCCGTCACGTCTTGTGTGAAATTATTTAAAAACAACATTTAAAACGAGGGGAGCAACATGTAAAAACGAGTGGATAACGGAGGGTCTTTTAAATTCTATACATGAAAAACATAGATTGTAATGTTCTTCTGAAGCTATTTCCTTGTGGCATTTTTGTAATAAACTATTGTAAATGGAAAGTGAGCCACAATTTAACTAAAAAAATTATTTTATTAACGTTTCTACGCCCAAATCGGAAGTCGAAACGTTAATAAAATCATTTTTTAGTTAAATTGTGGCTTTTCCCATTTAGAATAGTTTGTTACATAGATTCTATGAGCTAATTAGATGAGCTAATCCAAGATCCCACAAATAACTTAGTAGAACAACGATTATAAAAACAAATTAAGACTTTTAATTAAAAACATAAGAAATAATAACTGACAAAATAGAAATTGCAAATGAATTAAATACGTATTACAGTATATTAGGACAAAAGTATGGACAAAAAATACCCATTTGTAATGATACATCGTAATGATACATATCAGACATCGTATCATGTACCTACCTCAACCACAAAGTGTAAATAAAACTAATATACCAAACAACACAGCAAAATATCTTCGTGCGACTCAATTCTTATTGTGTGAAAAGGACAAGTGCGTCAAAACTACCGCACGAGAAAACCCTCGCACGTTCAAAATTCTTATAATGTGAAACAGCCCATTTGTCTTTAATTACCTTCGTTTTTATTCACGAATTGAGTACAAGGAATCAAAATTCGATTGATTTTTACTTAGATAAATTGACGTGTTGTGGAATACATATTTTAGATTCCCCATGTCTATTCATTTGCACAGAATACGGTGGGAAGGGCACGTGGTCCGTATATATGAGAATAGAATCCCCAGAAAATTGCTAAATGCAAGATTGCAAGGAACAAGACCTGTCGGAAAACCAAAAAAGATATGGGAAGACGAAGTAAATGAGGATGTCAAAAACCTCCTAAAAACGCATTCATAGGAAAGAACTTAGAAGTGTAGAAGTGAAGAAGGGAAGAATACTTAGAAAAACCTAGAAGCCACCGACTACTCACTATGGAAAGCCACAAGGAAACTAAAAAGTCCTCAGACACCAATACCACCAATAAGAAAAACAATGGCAAATGGACAAGAAATAACATATAGAAGCCTTTGGTGGCTATCTCTCACAAGTCTTTCAACCAAACAGCTTGGAATCAACGCCTAAAGAATTGGAGGAAATAAATAGAGTACTAAATGAACTTTATTAAATGGAGCTGCCTATACCGAAATTTAAGTACAATGAAGTTAAGGATGTAATAATGAGAGAAATTAATCCTAGAAAAGCTCCTGGTTATGATCTGATAACGGGTAGGATACTACAAAAATTAACAAAGAAAGGAATAACGGCAGTATTAGAAATTTTTAGTGCAATAATAAGATTAAATTATTTTCCGCAACAACTGAAAATGGTAGTTATAATTATAATCCCAAAACCAGGAAAAAAATTAGAGGAAACTATATAACATCGTATAGGCCAATAAGTTTACTGCCTGTGCCTTCCAAAGTGCTGGAAAAATTAATAATGAAACGCATCAAGCCAATACTAGATAGCAAAAATCTCATACCGGAACATCAGTTGGGTTTAAGCAAGAACATGAAACCATAGAGCAAGTCCATAGATTAGTAAAACATATCAGCAATGACTTTGAGAATAAGCGATATTGCTCAGCAGCGTTTCTTGACATAAGCCAAGAGTTCGATAAAGTCTGGCACAAAGTTCTACTGTATAGACTAAAAAACCTATTGCCTCATCCGTATTATGAACTTCTAAAGTCTTACTTATCTGACAGATTCTTTTCAGTTAAATACCATTCAGAATATTCAGAATTATACCAAATAAAATCAGGAGTACCGCAAGGCAGCGTGTTAGGAACAATGCTGTATCAGCTTTTTACTGTATATCTACCAACTTCAAGAACTACAATAACGGTAACCTTCGCAGATGACACTGCAATACTTGCCTCACGTCATGATCCAGTAACTGCCTCAAGAAACTTACAAGCCAGCCTTAATAATATCCAAGCATGGTTAAAAAAATGGGAAATTCGAGTTAATGAGACCAAATCAATCCATGTTACCTTTTCACTAAGAAGATGTATATGTCCAGCATTGTTACTAAATTATCAAATGATTACTCAGAGAAATGAAGTCATATATTTAGGTTTACATCTTGAGAGAAGATTAACATGGAGAACACATATATTTACAAAACGAAAACAAATGGGTCTCAAACTAAGACAACTTTACTGGCTTATTGGCAGGAAATCACAATTAAATCTCACAACTAAGATCTTAATATATAAAGCCGTACTGAAGCCAATATGGACGTATGGAATTCAATTATGGGGTTCGGGTCTGCTAGCAATTCAAACCTAGAAATCATACAAAGATTCCAGAACAAAGTTCTTCGAATTATAGCCAATTGTCCGTGGTATGTTTCGAGTAACATAATAGAAAAAAACCTCCAAGTTCAATGCATAAAAACTAAAGTCACAAAGTACAGTGAAAAATACAAAAACAAAACTAGAGCTCACTCTAATGACTTAGTGCGCGAACTGTTTAATGTCAACGATGAAGTGCGTCGACTAAAGCGTTTTAAGCCTACAGACTTAATAAACAGATTTAAATAAAATTAATTAACATTTACCACTACATTATTAACTTTGTTTTTTATTAATTATATGTTAAAGGAAGCCTCTCACTGGAGAGAATTCCTACATGTCATTTTTTCTTCTAATGTCATAAAATTTACTTATTGTTATGAGTAGTTATAACAGATTGTAAATTAAATGGAGCTAAATAAAAAAACATCAAGAACAGCAGTAAATCGAAAGGATGGGGTACAGGTGAAAGTCAGAATTTGTTGTCGACTTAGAAATCTTTTAGATTTTTACTTTTATTTAAATATTTTAGGTTTTTCCTTGCTTTTAATAATAAATAAAAAAAAATAAAACAAATTGTAAGAATATGAGGATATAAAACTAAACAACTTACAAATATTGTTCTGAAGATATATTTTTATGGCATTGATGTAATTTATTATTCTACATGTCGGGACTGTATCATGAGGTTTTTTCCTGGTTTTCCTTGTGATTTACTATGGAATCACTAACACGAGAATTTTACTGTCACCATTGCATGTGGTTGTCTTTTTAAAGATAGGTCACATGATATAATTTTTTGTGGCGGATATTCTTAAGATAAAGTTGATTTCATGTAATTGAATGAACTATCTTTGGTTAAAGACGTCCCAGGAACGCAACTCATAAATATTGGCAATATCATTTTAAAGTCTTCTACTTTAAAATGAATAATAATATACGTTTGAATTGCCGATATGAATGAGTCAGATTAAATTAAATTATTAAAAGAATTTTTTACTAAGCAACATTTTTGTTTAATTTATTAATATTTTGTATTTTGAGAACGACGTCCGAAGTGGAAGTCAAAACGTTAATAAAATCATGTTTTAAGTTAAATTGTGGCTTATTTCCAAATTTAGAATAATAAATAACATTCTGCGTTTAAATTGTCCAAAAATATTTACTATATCTTTGTCTTACAACGCACACAGCCGAATATAATATTGTCAGCATATATTGTCAGTCAGACACTGACAGTGACAATTTTAAATATTTGACATTGCATCGGGAATATTTTGAGTTATTGATTAAATATTATTGATATATAGTGTATTTGATAAATAATTGATTTAAGACGTGAACTTAATAAAAATTTATTTATTGTGTATTATTTGTGGAAGATCCAAGCAGAGAATACATCAGGATAATATATTCTGTGGTCCAAGTATTTTGTTGTTAAAGATGTTCAAAGTTGTAAGCGTTCCATAACAATATATTATTAAAAAATCACTTTAACACTTTTCCTCTTTTCTCGATTGAGTATTAGTTTTTGTTGTACAAATAAATTATTACAATCACTGAATATGTACATAGTTAGTGAAAAAATTATCACATTTATTAACTGAATTCATAATTTGCAATTATAAATATAACAGTTATCCAAGAACATTCAAAATCCATCTCTTTAAATTAATGATGACATTTTCAAGTAGAATGACATTCTAGTAATGTTTACATATCCATACCAGTGTGAATTTTACTACACGTAATTTGCCGTGTAAAGACAGAAAAAGTAGGGATACACGTAAAATATTTGCGAACTATGTACCCATATCCTTAATAGTTATTTACGAGTATGATATAAGTGTTCAAAGTACACGTTTAAGGCACGCATGTGAAAGTTTGCAGAATGAGCGATAGCGAGTTCTGCAATTCACATGAGTGCCTTAAAAATGTACTTTTTAACACGCACATCATACAATATTTTTTGTACAAACGTAATTACATGGCAATATCTACAAAAACTCTTACTTGAACTTGACTGACATTCCAATTTTATATTTTTTTGACATTACATCAAAATTGCATATACGGTCAATACGAACTGCAGAGCCTTAAATTTTTTTTAAAGCACTAGTGCCTTAAAGTAGCATTTTTAACGCTCTTATGGAGTTTTTATTTATTTATTTATAATACTATACAAATGACCTGGCCTCTTGTGACTAATCCAGGTCGTTTCCTGATGGGATTACAGTAGTTTATGTTTACATTATTATTATTTTAAGAATTTTCTATATTTGACTAATTAACAGTAGCTCTAATCTACTACTAATTATGAAAACAACAAATTGTAAACAATTCTAATAAACAATTCTAATGAACAAATAAACAAAAACTAATAAACAAAAGATAAATTATTAATTTTTTTTGAACATATAATTTTTATAAAAGTGCTCCCATTTCTCATTCTCAGATGAGAAATGCCAGCACTCTTCATCTAAAAATAGTCACGAATAATTTTAAATGCAGGTCTAATCGACTTTATGATATTCTTAATGGTATTTCGGTGAGCCTCAGACCATTGAGTTTTAAAATTTCAGGTTTTTAGTTTAATTTTTTTTTTGTTTGATTAATAATTTTTTGATTTTTGATTTATTTTATTTTATATTTGATATTAATTTTTAATTTTTTATTATATAAATATTTATTTAAATATTCCAATATTTTATTTTATATTTTTATAGGTAATTTTAGTTTTTTTTTGTATAATTTCTTATTCAAATTCATAGAGGTTGGATATTATTTACTAGATTTCCTCTTCGTCTAATATTATATAATTCTAATTGTTTCTTTGATATTATGTCCGCTAAATTGTTTAGTGTATTAAATAATTCTTCATTTTGTATTATATTTTCTATATTTATGCCAACAAGGTCTCTTCTCATTCTTTGTAGTTCTTGTGTATTTGTTTGTCTTTCGCAATTAAATACTATGTGTTCTGGTGTGCCTATTTCTCCACATTCACAATAGTCATTGTCTTTTAAGTTAAATCTTTGTAGGTATGTAGGGTACGGACCGTGCCCTGTAAGGAAATGTATTAATCCTTTTTTGGGTTAAAATAATTTGGTATATTATTTAAATTTGGAATGCAATTATAGAGACGTCTTGCTTTAGGTGAATTATCCCATTCGTTTTGCCATTTTCTATTTAATATTTCTTCTAATTCTCTTTTTGTTCTGATTTCTATTCCCATTAATTGTAATATTTTTTCATAATTTTCTTTTCTTTGCCAATATCTACATGCACGTTTTTGTGCTGCCAAGTGCATGGGCATTACACCAGTCAAGACTGTTAAAGCTGATGTTGCTGTAGTACTGAAGGCTCCTGTCATTCTAACAAGGAAACCTCTTTGTGCTTTATTCAGTTTTTCAATATTTGTATTATTTGTTAGTCTGTGTGCCCATACACTTGCACCGTACCCTACAATTGAGGCAAGTATCGTACTCAGGTATACGCGCATATGCTGGAACGGAATTCTATATTCCCTTTGTGCTAGGCTTGCAATGCAATGCTCGTATGGAGTGCTAAAAATTGCGGTTGTAGAAAAAGTCAATTAAATGTTCATTAAAAAAGGTTTTTTTCAATTTTTTTTAAGGACCGGAATTATGTCATTTCTGGATGTATGTTCTACCAATGATATTTCTACCATTTTAATCGGCCACTTTTGATTAGGACCATTTTCTATTTTACACTTGATCTTCTTCTTTTTTTCTTCTATTCTGATCTCTTTGCTACTGTTATGTTATGGGAAGTCTCACAGATACCTTCCACGGAGATTCGAAAATAAATTTCAATCAAATAAAAATCCATGTAGACAGAAGACCTCATGTAGAACACCCAATAAATTAAGAAAAAAGCAAATTTAGCCTACTTCAAATTTATATTTTCAATTCCATTCCCCTAGGCCAAGAATATCCAATTACACCATACCTACGTTAGGTCGGTGATGTGGGCAGTCCCAGTTTTGAGTTCCACAGCAGAAACTAAATGGAGGAATTTGGAAAAAAGATAGACGAAGTGTTATGGATTAATCGACCGATCGACATGTCAGAACAGAATATCTAATGCAACCATCTGAGAAAGTCTGCAGTACACAGCACTGAGGTGGGTACCTGAAAACAGGACAAAATACTTCTTCCACCAAGCCAACAAACGATTCCTTAATATAAGAGACATCCTCAAAACAAATCGAATACAGGGGATGTATAAAGAAAAACATAGACTGATCGACCATCTAATCAAGGTCTAGCAAGGTGGTTGCTGAAAATAGCCAATCGGGGAAGTAGGTACCGTGCTGAAAATAGTACCTACAGAAATCGATGTTCAGGACTCCAAAAAGAATGAAAATCATGTTAGAAGAAAGAGGAATAAAATATATTATTTGTGACATTTATGTTTTATAAGGCAATGTAAGATTTCATTTTTATTTTTATTTCATTATTCATCTCGTCTGCAATCAAGCTGTATCTTATGAATTCAAAAAGCAAAATATGTATAATACAGTAGCAAGTACTTAGATGAGATTACAAAATAAAGTTACAACTTCTCATACAGCACTAAAGATTGAAAACCGACTTGATATTAATTCGAGTTGGTTTTCGGTTCCTAGCCATCAGGGTAGATGGTATTTTTGTAAATATTCACCTGAGGTGTGAAGTTTAAAGAACATTCTTTGAACCTTTTGCTTATGAATTGTACCTATCCAGATACTGATAAGCTAGGACATAGTGAAACATGTATGTACATATATGTTATTGGTACCCATGCATCTACAGAGGGTTTAACGAATTGTGCTCTTTTGTCATTTATTTGATGTTAAAATCAAAGCGTCGGCAACGCTTTTGCTGAAGTATATATTGTGACCATGCGACCAATATCCTATCAAATAAGATATAAATTTTATAATCATCAAAATGTAAAAATGGTAATAAAGATTATCCTATTGGAACTACGGTTTTCACATTACCTTATAAAATAAAAGTAATCACAAGTATAATTTTCCATTAATTTATTTACTTTCAGAACGCGTCTTGCATATTTAAAGACTCTTTAAATTTGATAGTATATTGGATTGGTCTCTTGCCTTTTACGATGGGGTTTTTGGCTGCAATGATAAAGCAACGCATATTAAATAGATGTCTGTAGATTAAATTCTCCAGCAATTAAATTTTGTTCGGTTATAAATTGATTTTCCTTACTAGGAAAGGGTAAGGAACTTTAATAATTAGGTATTGTTGAATATATTAATTGAAACACCTGTTGTTTTTAAAAAACAAAAACAATCAAACCTTTTATACTGGTTACGTATTGCAATATTAAAATTAAAGAATCACATGAACAGAATATTAATAAATACATTAAACAAAAAAAATACAACAACAAATAGAAACAGAAATAGACATTTAATGGTTAACAAAAGATAAAATAGTTTGTGTAACTCAGATCTAATATTAAGGGGATAGGCGCAAAATCTTGGTCCAATGCTATTTAAATGCATTCATTTTTTTTCGAATCCTGAGAAAACTAATAAATATTTTTGAAAAATTTCAACGCAGAATGAAAGAATACAGTATTACCGAGGGCCGAAAGTCACTTAGAATACACAAAATGTTTCTTTTGAATGAAATATTTTAAATTAAAAATCACACTAAATTTTCTTCTCTTTTTCACACCTGCAAGTTATTAAAATAAATATTATAGAAGTTTTCGGGGACTTTCAGCCCTTGGTAATAATGTAATCTTTCATTCTGCGTATAAATTTTTTAAAAATAGTTATTCGTTTTCGCAGGATTCTAAAAAAAATTGCATGTAAATAGCATTGGACCAAGATTTTGCGCCTACCCAGTTAATAAAAGTATTTATAAAAAAAGACTTAAGTTTTCAATCCAATGGCATATAAAACAACATAATGTTATTCTACACCCCACCAGACTGAAAACAATAGGAACCTTCTCTGGTTACACCTCCGAGGCTTCTACGATTTGCAAGACATTAACGGATGCTGAGACTAAGGAAGATGAGGGAATTTTACAATTTATAATTCACGTCCCATCTGCTCAGCGCGGTAAAATTCCAACGAGAATGGTTCCCTTCGTACTCCAATCAGAGTAAACATGTAAATCAAAAATGAATAACCATTTTCAATTTCGTTGCAAAACGAAAATTCAGCCGCATCATATTCTAGTCCAATCAGAGAGTGCAGGAAGCACCTCTACCGGTTTCAAAACTTATTAGTCTCTCATCAGGAGGCACATATGCTGCTCTCTCTGATCCAACCAAAACAAACGCCGGCGTGAAGTCACGGATTGCAACGAACGAAATGGCATAGATGCCCTAGCGGCAACTGCTAGCAAAAGACTAAGTTTTCAATCCAATGGCATATAAAACAACATAATGTTATTCTACACTCTACCAGACTAAAAACAATGGGAACCTTCTCTGGTTACACCTCCGAGGCTTCTACAATTTACAAGCCATAACGGATGCTGAGACTAAGGAAGATGAGGGAATTTTAAAATTTATAATTCACGTCCCAACTGCTCAGCGCGGTAAAGTTCCAACGAGAATGGTTCCCTTCGTACTCCAATCAGAGTAAACATGTAAATCAAAAATGAATAACCATTTTCAGAAGTATTTATCTATTATATCTCGGGTTAGGGATGAAAGCTTTGACGCTTTCATCGATCAACTGCGTTTAGGAAGTTAATAGCAAATTCTTCCAATATTTAAGGTATTGTCGAAAACAAGGAAAAATATAACTGTATTAACTGATAATGTGTAATTTAGACAAATATACAAATTATAGTTTTTCTAAATTGTAGTGGTAAGTATTTACTGATGAAAAATAATAACAATAACACTGAAAGCTTTTTTGTTGATCTGAAAATAAACAGATATTGTTTTACAATGTAATCAAGAATTAGATCGGTACATACCCATTTGGATTGTAAATAATTACTGGGTTTAATGCTTCGATGCGATTTTCACGCATCCTACATTGTTTTATTAACTTTTCACATTTCCACATACTTTTTTTTCCAAATTGCAGGTGTAGCAGACTTCAATGTGTTTTTCTATGTTTCCAAAACTTCTGCGTTACGGTAACCATTACCTTTAATATAGTTATCTTACTAAGTTTTGCATATTCCCCAGATATGTTCAATAGGAATAAATAATTCAAAATGATAAGAGGCAAGTCTTAAAACATTCTGTCCAAAACTATGAATATTCTCGTCTACTAAAAATATTTTTTGTTTTTCATTCCTTTTGGGGAACAAGCTGTAGTAATTCGGCTTGAAGGAATCTAGAGGAAATGAAATATTTTGATCCGTTAACCACTCTTTTATTTTAGGGAAATAAAAGTCAGATATCGAGCACTGAATTTATTAAATTTTGCCCACTACTTCTTTGACCCATACCGCTTTGAAATTTTAAGGTTATTTTAAGTACCACAACATTCAACATTTTGTGTAATATGAAGGTTCTAAGCTCATTTTAAGAAAAGCTGTTAACGCCATCCTGATTTTTAGAAGGCTTATAATAATTTTATTGTTCTCAAATTTGTTTCAAATGCTTCGCGTTTTTCTGATTTGAAAAAAGTGAAAATTTACTTAATTTTAATTTTTGTCCTTAATTTGTCGTTCTTCTTCTTAAAGTGCCTATCCGTTCCGGATGTTGGCGATCATCATGGCTATCTTGACTTTGTTTACCGCAGCGCGGAACAGTTCAGTGGTAGTCGTGTTATACCACTTACGTAAATTTTGAAGCCAGGAAATGCGTCTTCTTCCCGGTCCCCTTTTACCATTTACCTTCCCTTGGAGAATCATGTCCTAGATATTCTAATTTTTTGTTTTGATGGTTATGAGAATTTCACACTCTTTCCCCATTCTACGTAGGACTTCCACATTGGTAATTCGGTCAACCCAGGATATCGTGCGCCTATAACACCACATTTCGAAAGCTTCGAGCCAATTCATAGATGCAACAGTTAGTGTCCATGCTTCCATTCCATAGAGCAGAACTGAGAATATGTAGCATTTCAACAGACGGTATTTTGTTTTTAATGCTATGTCTGGACTGTTGAAAATGGGTCTCATTCTAACGTATGCTGCTTTCGCTTTTATTATTCGCTGTTTAATTTCTGTTGAGTGGTCCCATTGGCTATTTAAATTCGTACCCAGATATGTATATAACTCAACTCTTTCGATATTCTGTTGGTTGATTGTCAGTTGAGCGTTTAGTATTGGTTTCTTACTAATTGTCATAAATTTGGTTTTCTTTATGTTAAGAGCTAGTCCGTATCTGTTGCTGACTTCTGTTATACGATTTGTTAATATCTGTAAATCATTGAGATTATCGGCAAAAACTATGGTGTCATCTGCATATCTAATGTTATTCAACCATTCACCATTTACTAATACTCCTTTGGCACAACCGTCTAAAGCTTCCTTAAATACCCATTCAGAGTAAATATTGAATAGTACTTAGTGGAGATAAAATACAGCCCTGTCGTACTCCTCGTTCTATTGCAATTTTATCAGTTAACTGGTCTTCTATTTTGATTTTGGCCGTTTGATTGTAATAAATGTTTCTGATAATTCTTAGATCTTTGTTGTCAATTCCAATTTCTTGCATTAGAGTTATTAATTTGTCATGTTAATGACAATTAACACCAACACTAACAATTAACTTAATTTGTTGATAACTAATATTTTCTAAAAAATCAAATCCAGAAAACAAATTATAGGTTGCTGTTAATTATTACTTACTTACAGTCGGAAAAATGAAAGAATACCCAAGAACGATCACATCAATCAGCTATTTTGTATTTGCTATTTTTTTTATAACAAACGTTTGTTATTTATAGAAAAAGACAGCAAATACAAAATACGTGATTGATGTGATTGTTCATTGGTATTCTTTCATTTTTCCAACTGTATTCCTCCTCACTCCATGCGGAGCACAGAGCATCAACTGTCTGCCTCCATTCTGTCCTATCCTTTGCACTGATCTTTATTTCTTCCCAATTTTTCCCAATAGCAATAATTTCTTTCTTAACTCCTCTTTTCCACGTTTCTACGGGTCTACCTGCTCTTTTCTTTCCATGTGGTGTGTATTCTAGGGCTTGTCTCGCTATGTCTCTGTCAGGTCTCTTTAGTGTGTGACCCATCCAACTACATTTCCTTTTGCATATTGTCTTAGATAGAGGTTCCTGGTTAGTTCTTCTTCTCTTCTTCTTCTTCTTATACTTGTTGTAGATCTGTCGATCTGCTAATTCTGACGTTGAAGTATTTCTTGAGAGGTAGACAGCCAGCTATCTCTCCATCTTTTTGGTGGTCTCCCCGGTGGACGCTTGTCTGCTACGTTTCCTTCTAGAGCAATTCTTGGTAGTCTGTGCTCCTCCATTCTTTTTACATGACTGAACCATTCTCTTCGTCTTTGCCTGCCCCATGTGACTACATCTTGCACGCCACATTGCTCCCTGATGATGTTGTTTCGTATTCTATATCTTCTTGTCTTCCGTGCTATTGCTCTTAGTGTCTTCATTTCGGCTGTTCGTAGCATGCTTTTGGTTTTATTTGTATTTTCTCCTGATTCAATGCCATAGGTCATAAGAGGTCTGATGCAAGTTTTATAAATTCTAACTTTGCTGTCCATTCTCATATATGGGTTATTTCAGACCACATCTCTCAAACATCCGGACAAGACAGCGGCCTTGTGAATTTGTCCTCTTAGGTCTCTGGCTGGGTCATGATAACTTGATAACTCTACGCCTAGATATTTGAACTGGTTTAGCTGTTCTATGGGTTTCCCCTCTACCACTAGCTTGCATCTAATTGGGTCTTTCGCAATCATTTCGTCATCTGCAATCAGGGCTGCGTCATCCGCGTAGCACACTGTACTGATTCTACTGTGGCCGAGTCTGTATCCTAGTTGTAGCGATTCCACATCTTCTATTATTTCATATATTATCATATTGAATAGAAACGTACTGAGGCTGTCTACCAGCCTCATTCCTCCTGGCGTTGGTATGTTGGCCGTAGTGGTGTCGTTTGTTTTAATTTTTGTCGTGTTGTTATTGTTCATTTGTTTTATGACTTCAACAATGTTTGCCGGTATTCTATTTTGCTTAATTTTCTTTACTATATCGCTAAGTCTGAGTCTATGAAATGCTTTCGTTACTGGTCTACAAACAAATATATGCAGGTTTGTTATATTCTATCGACTTCTGTTTCACTTGTTTCATGACAAATATTGCGTCCGCCGTCGACCTGTCTTTTCTGAATCCTTGCTGTTCTTCTCTGTTCTTTATCTGTGATTCCAATTTATTCTTGTGTATGCCTGTGAATAACTTCATTGTCGTATTTAAGAGAGTTATTCCTCTGTAGTTGTCCGGGCATGATCTTTGTCCTTTCTTAAAATTCGGTATTGTGATACTGGTGTGCCAATCTTGTGGTATATCTGCTCTGTCTAAGATTTTGTTAAACAATGTTGTGAGACAATTAGTGAGTTTCTGACCGCCGTATTTCAGCAGTTCGTTAGGTATTCCATCAGTACCTGGCGATCGTCTATTTTTTAAGATCTTCATTCTCGCTTCTACTTCAGTTTCTTTAGTGATATACCTGTCTTCTGTATTGTAATCGTGTTCGTCATTGGAGTCTTCACCTTTGTAGAGTTCTCTGAAATATTTTTCCCATGATTCAGTTGGTATCCCCTTTGTCTGTACAAATTCAGTTACTGCTTTTTTTCTGTTTTCTAGCATTTTCCAAACTTTCCTCTGTGCGCCATAGATGTCGTGATCCATGTCTCTTGTGAACTTGATCCAGTGCTCTCTTTTTATTGCTCTTATTCGCGAGAATTTATTCTGTTTCTTGTTTCTATATAGATGGCGCGTTGTTCCTGCGTTCCAGTGCTTTTGTAACACAGATAGCATTTTCTCTTTTGTTCTGCGAGTTCTTTGACTTCTTGACAAAACCATGGTTTGTTGTTTCTTATTGCGCTGGTGTTTGTTTTTCTTTTGCCGATAGACTCTTCCGCAGCCTGCTGGATGCAGTTTTTGATTTCATTCCAGCATTCTTCTACTTCACAGTTGTGCATATTAATGTTTTCCAATTTGCTTGTCAGCGTTAATATCATCTGTCAATAATTTTTGGAGATTATGGATCAACAAATGTTGTGTATATTAGTTTTTATTGTTGTGATGGCAGAGAAAAAAGCAAGTTTATAATTGTAGTGACTTTTTAAATAGTCTTTAAAAGCAACAGGTGCGTAATAATTGTAAATGTTTCAGTATACTAATAAACAATACATAGGTACCTACCTATTTGGAAAATTTAAAATGAACCTATCAAAATAGCATATAATGAGTTGATTTACATAATTTGATTACCATTAAAATTTCTGTCAATATTCACCTAATATATTGTTTTCTTACTCTATGTTTTGTTGTATTTTAATGCTTATTTCAATATTTCAATATTCTACAAAAATCAAGATAATTTGGTTAAATTCAGAACTGTCAAAAGTTTAAACCGTTTAGTTCGTCGATCTTTCCACATGATGGAGGTGTCTCCGTGGGTAAAAGTGTAAGATGAATGAATTCCAATACTAACTGCGCAAACATAAAGTCCAGGATGAAGAAGAACCTCATGGTGAAAGAACTTGCGAGATTGGTATGAGGTTGATACAAGCATACTAGTTAGGGTGGCAGTAAATAAATTTAAGATAGCTATGATGGTAACCAACGTTCTGAAAGAACATGGTATATTAAGAAGAAGGTACAATCGATGAAAAATATTTAGCGAGAAAATCCGCCAACAGCTCAAAGCATTGTATCTTTTGATCTGTCCTTCTATCAGTTGTAAGTGTTCTTATCTTAACATAATTTAATAAATTTGGGGTCAAAATAAATATGTGGTGATTTCAACAGGGCAACTATTCTAGAAGATCACGAAAAGGCCATATGAACGTAACAACCGCACGTGATGATCAACTGTTGGTTCCTTCGTGTTTAAGAAATAGACATCTAACTTTAATTTAGCTGGCAAATCTCCTGTAGAAAATCCGGCATGTGGATATAACTAGGTGGGCAATTCGTAGACGACATGGTGAAGCAAATTTATTATTCATAAGATCAGTCCTACTTTCACAGCTATCCATGAAACACCGCAAAGTTCGTCTTGCTTTTGCAAGGTAAAGGCACGCATCCATCCACTACTTTGGTGCTCCGCGCTACAACAACTGCTCCACATAATGGATACGTTGGCGCTCCCCCTTGGTGCAACAGTGCGCGCTCCGTCTCAGTGCTCCAATCGGTGGCGGTTAATAATAGGTAGAGGAGCGCATGATGAGCGCATTTTGACGTAGGTCAAAATTTCTAACGTCAGAGCACTGCCAAGACATTAGAATATTACTTTTTGTAATGGCCACGTTCGTGTCATTACTTATCAGATATTCTTTGGTTTTGTTTAGTGTACAGGTAATATCTATAATTATTTATTATAATTAATGATGTCAATGGGCTTTCATTTCTTGCCGAAATATATTATATATATAAATTCTGGTTCAAAACGTCCTCCGACGTTGTCCGATGCCTTGTTGCCAATATCTTCTATCATTGCAGTTTTCATCTTCTAATCCTCGTATACTCATTGATCGTCTTACTCCTTGTATCCATGTCGTTCTTGGCCTTCCTCTTTTTCTGTTTTCTGTGGGTATCCATTTCATAATTTTCTTTGGCAGTCTTTCCTCCCCCATTCTCTGAATATGTCCGTACCACGTTAATTGTTTCTTCTCAATGCATTCTACAACCGTTTCTTGTAAATTCATTCTTCGCTTTACTTCCTCATTTCTAACCCGGTTCAATCTCGATGTTCTACTTGCTCTTCTTAGGGCGTCCATCTCAGTAGCTTCTAATTTTCGTTTTAGGTGTTCCTTTATTCTCCACGTTTCGGATCCGTATACCAATGTGCTCTTAATCATGGTGTTGTACATTCGCATTTTTCTTTGTTTCCCTATCTCGGTACTCCATAGAACTCCGTTCAATGATTTAATTATCGTTCTTGCTTTATTTATTCTGCTCTTAATTTCTGCATCGTCAGTACCTTCCTTGTTGAAATTAATACCCAAATACTTATATTTATCACAGCTAGTTATTTTCTGATTATTGTCCAATATCATATCAGTTGAATCCTCACCTAGGCATAAATATTGTGTTTTTTCTACATTCATCTGCAATCCCCATTTTTTGTATTCTTCCTTCAATTTGCGAGTCATATATTCCAAATCTTCTTTATCGTTTGCACATATTATCTGATCGTCTGCAAACTGAAGGGTGTACAGGCAGGTGTTGTCGTCGATTTGGATGCCCATTCCACTGCATTTTCTTTTCCATATTGCAAGGGCTTTGGCGATATAAATATATTATATAATTAATAATACGCCGAAATATTTGTAATGGTAAAATCAACGTAAATAAACATCAACTTTAACATTGACATTTCTCTAGCACAGCTATTCGACACTCACACGAAACTTCCCGATCTTGCATAAAGTGTCAACATGGTATTCCAATAGGGCTTTTCATCGATTTTCATTTGTTTCGAGCTTCTGTCATGTGTCACATTATATTAATATATCTACGTTATACGTCTTCGGTTTGTATTATTGTATATACCAATAACGTATGTCGTAGATATATTAATAATATGTGACACATGACAGAAGTTCGAAACAAATGACTGTGAATGAAAAACCCTATAAGAAAAACGTAATCGCAATTACATTGATTATTTCATTCATAGAAGATTCTGACCAATAGAAAGCTACAGAAATCTGAATTAAATCGATAATTTTTGATAATCTCCCGTCGTTAAGTATATTACGTCAGATGCCCTTCGTTGCTACGAAAAAATACATTCAGTGACATTAATGACAATTAATGTTTTAAAAATTATAAAAGTGATGACTTTCAATAGTCAAATATTTATAAAAACTGTATGTTTAATGGTACTTACATAAATAAATTACAATAAAATTTTGGTTTTGAACAGTTCTATTCATGAAATAATCGCAACAAATTGCACTCGACCTCTGAAATTAATATAGTGACAAATTAATATCGTGACACTTTGACATAATTTCACTCGCCTTCGGCTCGTGAAATTAAAACTGTCAAAGTGTCACTCGGGAAAAATTCAATAATTTCAGAGCTCTTGTGCAATTACTACTGAAAATTTTAGAATTATATTAATTAAATAACCAAATCCTTTATGTTAAATACTCCAGAAAATAATAATGTTATTTAAATATATTAAGAGAATCGTACGCTACTGATATGACAGTGCTGTGTTGCTACATTTTTAAATACTTCATTTCGTACACAATTTAATTCGAAATATATACATTGTACAAATTATAGCTTTAAAAAATTGTACTGTTTTTATAAATACCTGCATATTAAATATAGCTTAATTTAAAAGCTATTGTAATTATTATTGTGTACTATTGTGATTGTGTTTGTATTGAGAAACATTCCAAATCAAAATGTTTCTTTAATAGATTATTCTGAACAAGAACGAAATAATGGGGTTTCCTTTTACTATTGACTGCAGAGAAGTAAGTTAAAAAATTTAGATTTCTTAGATGAGGTTTATTGGATTTAAAGATCAAAAAGTTTTCTTATGAATTTTAGCGTTTGCAGTACCTACTACTTAGTTTTAAAATAATATTAAATGATCTATTTTAATGATTATAACCACTATGATAATATTGTTATTAATTAATATATTTCGGTAAGTAATGATAACCAATTGACATAAACAAATACAAAGGTAAATATCTCTGACAAGTAATGACATAAACGTGGCCATGCTGAAAAGTCATATTCTAATGTCTTGGCAGTGCTCTGACGTCAGAAATTTTGACCTACGTAATCTTGCTTTTATAGTAAAAAGACTATACTTAATAGCTATTTGTATAACAAGGGAGGAAAGTGTAACTTTTCCTCCCGAGAATGAAGTTTACTGCCCGACGCGTAGCGGAGGGCAGTAATCATTCAAGGGAGGAAAAGGCACTTTACTCCCATGTTATACATATGGTTTTTCCACCTTCCTCAAATAACAAGTAATTTTTTCATTTTTACTTAATTTATTTATGTAACTAACCAACAAAATTTATTAGAACTAAAACAACAAGTAGGTACAATGTAACTGTCAACTGTCAAATATAAGTCAAATTATTAATGTAAACATTGTTAAATCAAAATAACAATTTACTGTTTTTTACCATTCTGCAAAATCGAGGGTGTTTTATAAATAAACGTTAAAATGTATAGATACTTCGTAATAGAAAATAGATATTATACAGGGCGTCAATAAGTTATATTTCATGAATGAAATACTATGACGTTACTTTTACTTTTCCTCCCTAGGGAGGAAAAATATTTTCCTCCCTAGGGAGGAAAAGTACAACTTTGCTCCCTACAATCAGGTCCGGAAAAGTATACTTTCGGTAGAGGTAGGTGGAAAAAGTATTTAACACGAAAATTGGTATTACGCAAATTGGAGTAATGTTTTGTTATCGGATGATTCCAGGTTTTGCTTGAGATCAGTGAGAAAATAATCTGGATAAGGTGGTTTGAGTTGGTACAAATTCCGATGACCGTACTCACTTAGTTCTAGTAGATGGAGGTTCTATGACAGAAACAATGTTTATAACCAAGGTAAGCAACTATACTCTATGAGCAAGTAGTATATTTAGGGCCTAATTTATTTTTTATAGACGAAAACGCGCGTCCCCATCGTTGTAAAATGGTGAACGAATACTTATAAAATGTCGGGATGAACCATCCGGCTTCCAGCCCCGACCTAAATCCTAAATCCAATCGGACATCTATTGGTGGATGGGCACTTGGTGGAACACACTGTAAAGACGAATTCAACTTTGGCTACCCCGCCTAAATAACTTGTCTGAGCTTGCCTGGACGAATTGGAACAACTTTAGGTTCAGAATTTAATTACAACAATACCAACACATATTCAGGCTGTTATAACGGCTCGACGAGGGAATACTATATAAATATCCACAAGGAAAAAGTTTTCCTGTAGTTGGCTGTATACCATGTAATACAAAAAAACAGTAAAAACCTTTATAAAAGGTATATTTAAAATCCCTAAAAAGGGCTACATCACAATCACGTAACTAGTTTTCGACTGGTTTACCAGTCATCATCAGTGCTTACCTAAAATAAATATAACCTGGTAAAATAATGCAAAAATTTTGAAATTTTGACTAGGGTTAAGAAAAGTTGTAGGTTATACTCACGTGAAGTTTACATGCTAACCATCAAGATATAATTAACAAAAATATTAGGGTCAAAGCCCTGTAAAAGAAATCCGCCAAGGAAACATCGATTGAAAATACTAACTTAAGCGTGGATGTTTGAAATATTTACTAATATGCCCCAGGTAACATCTGAGCATATCAACATAATTCAGGTTTATGCCCCAACATCGGACTCAACAGAAGAAGATATAGAAATGTTCTACGCAGAACTTAAACAACTGCTTAGTAACGTGAAGAGACATGAAGTAAACCTCATAATGGGCGACTTTAATGCCAAGATAGGGAGAGGCAGAGACGACGATTTAATAGGCCCGTACGGCCTGGGAGAGAGAAATGACCGAGGCGAACGACTATATCAATTTTGCCAAGAGGAAGATATGAAAATATCTAATACCTGGTTCAAGCTACCACCTAGACGATTATATACATGGAAAGCCCCAGCGGACCGCCCCGAGAGTATAGTTCGAAACCAGATCGATTACATAATGGTTAACAAAAGATTTGGATCATCAATAACTAGAACTTGTACATACCCTGGTGCCGATCTTCCATCAGACCATGTCCTTCTCTTAGCAGAAATAAAAATAAAAATCACTAATATGAGGAGACCTAAACCAGAACCAACAATAGACTATGCTAAACTTAAAGATGAGAATACCAGAAGAGAATTAAGTATGAAATTAAACAAAGAACAAACAAAGAATACAAAAGTAGAACTAGAAAGAGAAGTTAATTTGGATAACACATGGAGAGCCATAGAGGAAACAATGACGGATACAGTTAAAAAAGAATTAGGTTATAAACAAAAACTACAAAAGAAAAGTTGGATGACTGACGAAATCCTGGCAATGTTCGAAGAAAGAAGAAAACATAAAAACCAAGGGAACCGAGACAAATATCGAGAACAACAACAACGCATAAGAAGAGAGATAAGAACGGCAAAAAATAAGTGGCTAAAGAAACAGTGTGAGGAAATGGAACAGTTACAAAAACTACATGATGACCACAACCTACATAAGAAAATAAAGGAGGTAGCTGGAATATACAGAAAAAAGAAATTTTCTAACTTAGAAAATGAACAAGGAAAAATGGCACAAGATGATAGAGAGAGGAAACTCATATGGGAAAAATACATCAAAAACCTCTTTGCAGACGAGAGGCCTGAGATAGAAGTCGTTCAGGAACAAGTGATAGATATTAACAACCTATCTGGTCCCGAGATCACAATTGAAGAAATTACTAGAGCAATAAATACCTCGAAAGACGGGAAAGCAGTTGGACCTGATAAAATTCCTGTTGAGTTACTCAGATTGTTAGATGAAAAGGGAATTACGGTGCTCCAAAGATTTTTCAACCAAATCTATAAAAAAGGAAAATTCCCTGTCCAATGGCTTGTATCTACCTTTATCCCTTTGCCAAAAAAGAACAACGCAACAAAGTGTCAAGAGCACCGACTGATAAATCTGATGAGCCATTCTTTAAAAATATTCCTCAAAGTTCTTCACTACAGAATCTCCACAAAATGCGATAAGGTTATTGGTTGCTCACAATTTGGATTTCGAAAAGGCCTGGGTACCAGGGAAGCACTAGTTGCAACCCAAGTGCTAGCTCAGAACTGCTACGATCAAAGGAAAGATGTAATGATGTGCTTTATAGATTATGGAAAAGCCTTCGATCGAGCACAACATCATAAACTCGTACATATACTGAAACAACTCGACATAGATCAAAAAGACATTCGTTGCATAGAGGCTCTTTACTGGAATCAAACAGCTGTCGTCAAGGTGGACAATGAAACAACGCAAGCTCAAAAAATTCTCAGAGGTGTAAGACAGGGATGCATTCTCTCCCCACTACTGTTCAATCTATATTCAGAAAGTATCTTCCAGGAAGCTCTTGAGGAATGCGAAAGCGGCATCAAAGTGAATGGTACCTGGGTCAATAATATACGATATGCGGATGATCCGGTCTTAATAGCAGACAATATAGAAGACCTCCAAAACCTTCTTAATAAAATTGGAGAGCATATCGAGAACATGGGACTTAGCATCAACATAAAAAAGACAAAGTTCCTTATAATCAGCCGTCAATTATGTCAACATCAAAATGCAAGACTAGCATATAACAACCAAGATGTAGAGCGCGTAAGAAAGTTTAAGTACCTGGGAACCTGGCTATGTGAAGACTGGATGTCGGATATGGAAATTAAATGTCGGATAGAAAGAGCCAGAAGTGCATTCATGAAATTCAGAAACGTCTTTACGAACTCTGACTTTGACCTAAACCTAAGATTAAGATTCACAAAATGCTATATATGGTCGGTGCTCCTATATGGCATGGAAGGATGGACTTTAAAAATAAACACAATGAATAAGCTAGAGGCATTTGAGATGTGGATCTATCGACGAATCCTTAAAGTTCCCTGGACCGCAAGGATAACAAATGAAGAAATCCTGAGAAGAATTGGTACAGAACGACAACTGATGTGCACAATTAAACAGAGAAAAACGGCATACCTGGGACACATAATTAGAAATGAAAGATATCAGTTTCTGCAAACCTTAATTGAAGGAAAGATCGAAGGAAGAAGGGGAGTGGGCAGGAAGAAAATGTCATGGCTCCGTAATGTCAAACAATGGACAGGACTAAAAAACATAGGAGACCTAATACATACTGCAAGGGATAGAGAAAAATGGTCAAACGTGATCGCGAACATCCATTAGTGGATTGCATAAGAAGAAGAAACATCTGAGCTGTGATTTTAGTTGTTCACATGGTGGAAGTGTGGCAGCAAGTGACAATGAAATGGATAGAAGCATCTGAATGATGACAAGACAGAAATGACAGTTCCACAGGAAGTTGAAAAATTAACCTGTCATATTTAAATATGACATATATTTCATTTCTGTCTTGTCATCGTTCAGAGGTCCTGTCATATTTAAATATGACAGGTTAATTTTTCACCTTCCTGTGGAACTGTCATTTCGGTCTTGTCATCGTTCAGAGGTTTCTATCCATTTCATTGTCACTTCCTGCCACACTTCCACCATGTGAACAAGTCAAATCACAGCTCAGATGTTACCTGGGGCATATTAGTAAATATTTCAAACATCCACGCTTAAGTAAGTATTTTCAATCGATGTTTTCTTGACAGATTACCTTTACAGGGCTTTGACCCTCATATTTTTGTAAATTATATCTTGGTGGTTAGCATGTAAACTTCACGTGAGTATAACCTACAACTTTTCTTAACCGTAGTCAAAATTTCAAAATCTTTGCATTATTTTACCAGGTTATATTCATTTTAGGTAAGCACTGATGATGACTGGTAAACCAGTCGAAAACTAGTTATGTGGTTGTGATGTAGCCCTTTTTAGGGATTTTAAATATACCTTTTATAAAGGATTTTACTGTTTTTTGGAATACTATATATTAACAAAAAATTACATAGGTAAAGATTATTTTGTTATAACTGTCCTTTGTCAACAGAGCTACTTTTCCTTTTCGCAATTTTCAAATAATGCAATATGTTTTTTTAATAAATAGTTTTTCACATAAATCGTTGTTTTTTATATTTCATGTTCCTTAATAAATACAGTAGGAAAAGTGAAAGATTACCCATGAACGAACATATAAAACACGCTGTATTTTTCTGTCACCGTGTCACAAAAAAAATGGCCAACGCAATGTATAAGCTGTTCTTATAGTACTGGTAGTAGTTCAGTATTTTCTGGAATATAGAAAAGATGTGTTTAATAATATGATCGCTCATGGCGTTCATTTTTCCTACTATACAGGGTGTCCAGAAACTCTACCGACAAACGAGGACAGGAGATTCCTCAGATAATTTTAAGACAATTTAACCCAATTCACCTAGTCCGAAACTGCTTCCTAAGGGAGCTAGAGCTCTTTGAAGATGGCGTCATGTAATTAGTTTTTCTTAAATACCTCCAGAACACTTTTATTTAGAAAAATGAAAATTGGTATACATATTTACTTTGAAGAAATGAATCGATTCCATCTATTGCGAATTTCTAGTACAGGTCATAGGCGTCCGTTTTGGGTAGGAAAACGGTTATTTTATCGCCTAACTTTTTTGTCTTTAATTTTTAAGCATTTTTGACTCTGAATTATTAAATTGTGAGTTATTCTAGTACTAAAAGGTACTCTTAGTTTAAGTCGATAGGATACACCGTTTTCTATAAAAATCGATTTGAACATTTTTCGTTCCTTGAATTAAAAAAAATATTAAAAAAAAAACTATTTAGAAAGATGAAAACTGGTACATTTATTTATATTCCAGAGATTAATCGATTTCATTAATGGCGAATTTCTAGTACCGGTCATAGACGTCCGTTTTGGGTAGGTCAATAGTTATTTTATAGCATAACTTTATTGTCTTTAATTTTTAAGTATTTTTGACATTAGATTATTCAATTATGAGATATTCGAGTACTTAAAGTTACTCTTGCTTTAAGTTGGTAAAATACATCGTTTTTTTTTTTAATTTTTTTTAACTTTTTTTTTTCAAATTCCCAAAACTAAAAACTTTCAAATCGATTTTTCTAGAAAACGGTGTATCCTACCGACTTAAAGTAAGAGTACCTTTTAGTACTAGAATACCTCACAATTTAATAATCCAGTATCAAAAATGCTTAAAATTTGAAGACAAAAAAGTTATGCGATAAAATAACCGTTGCCCTACCCAAAACGGACGCCTATGACCGGTACTAGAAATTCGCAATGGATGGAATCGATTCATTTCAGGAAAGTAAATACGTATACAAATTTTAGTTTTTCTAAATAGAAGCATTCTGGAGATATTTAAGAAAAACTAATTACATGGCGCCATCTTCAAAGAGCTCTAGCTCCCTTAGGAAGCATTTTCGGACTAGGTGAATTGGGTTAAATTGTCTTAAAATTATCTGAGGAATCTCCTGTCTTCGTTTGTCGGTAGAGTTTCTGGACACCCTGTATATGCCCAGTTTGCATATCACAAAATAAATGTATTTTTATATGCTTACAGCACCTACAAACTTGCAACTTGTTTCATTACCTTCAGGATGATGTCAAGAAAAAAGTCTACAATAGAAAAATGTGAGTAAATGCATAATTGCATTTAAAGGGCAGAAAATGCATCCAAAAGTGCTTAAACATGTCAAAATAAGTGTATTAAGGGCCAAATTTCATTACTCGGAGATTCTTGCGGTCGCTGAAAATGAATACGCTATCAGAACCAACCACCACAGCACCTGGTACTTAGGTGCACTGCTAGGGTACGTCATATGAAGTTTTGAGGATTTTTGACACTAAATTGATGCAAACGGAGTTGATAACTGGGATTGTTTTCTCATTAGCCAGTATATGTCTCTCACTTTAGGGCCAGTTGTTTTCTTTTGGAAAATATGTGTTTTTTCCAGGTCAGTTTTCTATCCAGGTGAATCCCAAGGTCCATAAAGATCGGACGTCTGCGCTGGATGGGCCATGCTGAACGAATGTTGGAGACCGAAACACCAAAACACATAATAAAGCAGACACCAGTAGGGAGAAGGTAAAAGGGAAGACCCAAACTTGATACATGGAACAAGTGGAACAAGATCTGAAAACACTTGAGATTACCCACTGGAAGAACAAAGCAAGGAACAGAACAGAATGGCGGAAAGTCGTAGAACAAGCCAGAACCCAAAAAGGGTTGTAGAGCTACTGATGATGATGATGAATCACAAGGTACTTTACATCATCTTTCTGTGGTATTTTTTGTTTATGCACTTATGGATGCAGTTATGTACTTTAAAATGCAATTATGCTTTTCCACTCATTTTTATGTAGTAGATTTGTTTTCTGACATCATCTTGAACACAATGCAAAAAGTTGCAAGTCTCTAGGTGCTGTATTTAAAAATCGATTGTTTCCAGTGTTTATATTGCGAAATGCCATGTTCTAAAAATGTGTCGTCCTTTCTATAAAATCGGCGTGGATCGAATTTGTTGCTCTGAGTTTAGTTTTATTTACGTTATAGGCCTGGATCCCGCGTAGTTGATTAATAGCAAGCTGAAAATTTGTTAATAGCTTTGTATTAAATACGATATTTAATAATAAATCAATTGGTTACAAGTTAGATTACAATGTGGGTACATTCTAGGTTACCCATGGGTTACCCCCTTGCTTGCAACTGTCCCCTGCCAATGCTGTCTTGACACCCTGTGAAGTTAGTTACATCAAGTTATAGGCAGTCTCTACCTAAATAAGATATATAATACACGTTCTTAATTAATTTTTTTTGACAGTGTATTTAAGAATTAATACCTATTTAAAAACCTAAACTTAGCTTTTTTATAACATAATATGTAGAAATGCTTGACTACAAATAAAGGACACTTAAAATTAAAGAAAGTTCTCTCAGTTTTACCTATATCTCATCAGCATTAAGCTCGTAGTCTTTTAGATATAAAGGCAACTTACCATAGAAAAAAGTGTTGTGCAACTTACGATCTCTCTTACCTATGCCTCTAGCGATACTAGGTATGTCATCATTACTAATTTCATCCCCAACATTATAGTCCTGTCGCCAGGGGGGGTACAACGGCCTCCTGTATTCAGATGGACTTACCCAAGTTTTTTTATGTATTTTGACTTGTAGAACACGAATTTTTTGGGTAACAGTTGATCCGGCTGTCGATAAGATTGTTATAAACCAAGAAGTTGAGGAATCACATAACAGCGATTTCTCGCAAAACAAAACATGTTTTTGTATTTTTTGGGTTATTCTAACCAAAAAATGTTCCTACAATTTTTTTCGTAGAATGCATATTTTTCGAGATAAACGGGGTTGAACTTTCAAAAAATCGAAAAATTGCAATTTTTGAACCCGAATAACTTTTCTTTTGATTAAAAAATAAAATAGCAATTCTGCTTACCGCATTTGAAAGCTCAAGTCAAATTATATCGGTTTTAATTATTTGTATTGCTAAAAATTTATTATTTTATTGTTAAAACAAAGCTATAAACACCTAGTGCTTGAGTGATGTTTTCAATGATTTCTCATTTAAAATCAAACGAGTAGGTAGAGGAGATAAGAGTGCAAGCGGGGCTATTTCTACGTAGCATGCATTAAAACGCATGTATTAGGCACGGGAAACACTATGTGTTTATAGCTTTTTTTAACAATCAAAAAATAAATTTGTAGCAATGCAAATATTCAAAACAGATATAATTTGACTCAAACTTTTAAAGCTGGTAAGCAGAATTGCTATTTTATTTTTTATTCAAAGGTTATTCGGGTTCAAAAATTGCAATTTTTCGATTTTTTGAAAGTTCAGCCGCGTTTATCTCGAAAACTATGCATCCTACGAAAAAACTTGTAGGAACATTTTTTGGTTAGAATGACCCAAAAAATACAAAAAAATGTTTTGTTTTGCGAGAAATCGCTGTCATGTAATTCCTCAACTTCTTTGTTTATAACAATCTTATCGACATCCGGATCAACTGTTACGCAAAAAATTCGTATTCTAAGGGCCAAAATACATAAAAAAAACTTGGGTAAGTCCATCTGAATTAAGAAGGCCGTTGTACCCCTCCCTGGCGACAGGACTATAAGGAGAATTTAAATTTTCCGAAATATGATCTATAGCACATCCATAATATCACTATTGCTAGAAGTTTCAAGGTTTGGTTTAAAGATTTGTCATTATCGAGCAACACAGAATCATTAATTTGATCCAAGCTAATGTCATTATTGGGGCCCCCTGCCAGCGTCATTTAGTCAATTGGATCAGTATTTTCAAAATTATGAGCAAAATTATAATCCTCCACTTCATTATGATCATAAAATGGCAAATTTATTTTAATTTAAATATCTCCTATTTCGTCTGTAAATACATAGTTCCATTAGTATCTTTTACCATATATGACTTATAATTATAGTTTTTATCACTTTACCTCTAACCCATTTTATATTTTTTTTTTTGAATCAATATATTTTCATCTTTTTCAAGTACTGGTAGTTCCCTAGCATGTTTATCATAATAAGATTTTTGACTATTTTGATTATTTTTAATTATATCTCTAACTGCAGTTGGATCTACAATACTTGGTTCAATATTTTTTTCACTTGTCGGAATTTTACTTTTTATTATCCTGTTTAGAAATAACTGGGAAGGAGAAAACCCTATCTTTGTTAATGGTGTATTCCGATACTCCATTAACAACAACTGAAGATCCTTTACTGAATTAGCTTTAAATAATATTTGCTTAGTTATACCTACATCCTTTTCAGCCAAAGAGTTTGACTGATGGTGGTGACGACTACTAAATACAAGTTCAAAATTCCACTCATCAGAATTTGTTTTAAATTATTGCGAGTTAAAAGGGACTGCAGACTATCTGCATACATTTTTTTTGGTATTCCAAACTGGGTGAATTTTTCCAAGCAAAATTGTATTACGTCATTCTTTGTCATTCTTTGTTATAGTTTTTTAACTACTACCCATTTTTAGTATGAATCTACAAGAAGCAAGTAATTATGATTTTCAAATTCGAAAGTCAGAATAAATCAATTGCCAAGGTCTAGATGGAACCTCATGACACACTAAATACTCTTTTTGATTCGATCTTTGGTAAGTTTGACATTTTTCACAATTAAGTACCTACTACTTACCACCAAAATGTGTATTATGTATTAACTTCAATATCTCACATCTCAAAGATTTTAGAACAATTACTTTAAAGTCTAAAAATAACAGATTATTTGATAAGTAGATATTGTCTCTCAATGTGTAATAAAATTTTAATTCTTTATTTAAATGCTTATTATTTAAAGGCCAAGAACTATGACAAAAACTTTTAATCTGAGACAAAACTTCATCTTTATTGATTTCTCTTTCAAAAATTACTTTTTTTCTGGAGACATAGGAATGTTATTTGACACGGGATGAACTACACACTCCATTTCTGGGTCATCTTTGACATTACTTTTATCAAAAGATCTTGAAAGAGTATCCGCTATTACCATATCTTTTCCTGGTAAATAAGTGGTTTCTATTTCATATTTTAACAATTTTAACAGCATGCGCTGTAATCTAGCGCTTACCTTGTTAAGGTGCTTTTTAAAAATTGGCAGTAATGGCTTATGATCTGTTCGTACTACTACCTTGAATCCATACACAAAATAATGGAACCTTTCAAACGCAAACACAATAGACAGCAACTCTTTTTCAATTTGTGCATACCTTTTGTCTGTTTGAGTTAATGTGCGGGACGCAAAAGAAATTGGATGACCTTCCTGTAACATTACACAACCAAGTCCTTCTGAAGAAGCATCTGATTGAATAATTATCTCTTTTGACGGATCAAAAATCTTCAGAGAGCAGGGGAATTCGAAATTAGATATGTTAAATGATTTAACTCTAACTCATTCTTATCACACCAATAAAACACAACATCTTTTCTTGTCAGATCTCTCATGTTCGATATGATACTTGACAAATTAGAAATATATTTTGAAAAAAAATTCACCATTCCAAGAATTCTCAAAAATTATTTGCTTTTAGGAGATTATATACAAAACACAGCATCAATATTCTTTTTGTCCGGTTTTATGCCATCACTAGACACAAAATGTCCCATAAAACTAACCTGACTTAATTTATATTGAAGCTTATCAAAATTAAACTTGATGTTGCTTTCTATTACAATTTCAAAAACTTTTTTAAGTGCAATATCATGTTCTAACTCTGATTTAACTTAAATTATCAAATCATCAAAATAAACTTTAACATTTTAAACGACACTAAAAATTTCCATATTTTTCCTTTGAAAAATTTCAGGAGCACAGCTGTTTCCGAAAGGCATTCGATTAAACTTATATCTCCTAAATGGAGTATTGAAAGTACATAAGTCGGAGCTGTCCTTGTTTAAAACATACTGCAAGAACCCATCCTTCATATCCAGCACACTAAATACAGTCTTACCTGCAAGTTTGCTCAAAAGGTCTGCAGCTGTGGGAATTGTAAAATGTTCCCTACAAATAAATTTATTCAATGGTTTAGGATCTATACAAAAAATAATTTATTGGAAGGTTGTTTTTTTTTTCAACAATCATCAAATAATTAACCCATTGGGTAGGATAGTCAACTTTCTCTAAAATTTGCTTTTGTTCAAGTTCCCCTAGCGTTTCTTTTAGCTTGTTATACAAAGGACTTGGTACTTTTCTACTGTACTGCACAACTGGAATAGCATCTGAAGAAAGTTTTATGTTTGTGTAACCTGGAATTATACCCAAACCAGAAAATACATTGGAATACATAGAAAGAATTTCATCTTTTGTATTTGGTAGACTAGACAACAAAGTATGAATACGTGAAATAAGAATAAAATAAACACAGTCAGAAAGACCCAATAATGGCTCTCCTTCAAAATCAGCAATAACAAATTTAACTCGAGCTATCAAATTTTTATATTCACAATTTAAAATTACTTCACCCAAAGGCTTAAATTTAAAGTTACTATAAGAAAGTAAAGTAATGGACAATTTGCGCAGAACATACTTACTCAAACAGGAATCTAAAATATCTTTTGGTGCAATACTTACATCGGACCCCGTATCTATTTTAAATTTTATCAATTTACCTTCAACTCGTGATTGTTTCAAACCAAGAGTCTTTTATTCTATTGGTCCCTACAGTATTAACAAACAGTTCATGATCATCTTCTTTCTGGCTCACCATTCTTATTCTAACTCGATAATACTACCTCTTCTGTTGTTGGACAATCCTTTGCAAAATGGCCTTTTTTCTGGCAGATAGCACATGTTCGATTGTATGCTGGACATCTTAGCGGCAAATGATCATACAGACATTTTGCACACTTTATTTTAGTTTGCTCTCTCGAAGCACTTTTTTCATGTTTTACAGCAAAAACTTCTTCATCTGGTTTTAATACTTTAATGTGCTCTTGACTTAGTTCAACAGTTTTACAATAATTAAGGATTTTTCACATCAAGCTGTGGTTCGCGTAAAGGCCTTAACTGACTTTCTTGACAGTTTATACCTATGATAACTCTATCCCTTCTCATTCGTTCGTCATATGACTTCTTGCATTCAAGGTTATCACAAATAAAATCACATAATTTCGCCTGATTGTTGAATTCAGTAACATACTGATCTATAGTTAACATACCTTGTGTTAATGTGTGAAGCTTTAATGTTTCCATTGGTATTACTCGTTTGTGTATAAAATAAGTTATCAAAGGCCACTAGTAATTTCCCTAAACTTGACTGCTGGTCATCATCAAAAGTGTTGTACACATCAGTGCCTTCATCACCCATACAACTTAGTAAATTTGCTATTTTCACCCCTTCTGCTTTCTCGTCTTTACCTTAAGCTGTCATAAATATATTAATCTTTTGCTTCCAGCAAGGCCAGTTCTCTGGAGGATTAGCACTATCAAATAATGAACTAGGTGATCGAAATTCCATTTTCTCACTTTACTATTACAATAGTTGACAAACGAGCAGCCACACCTGACACCATTTATTAAATACGATAGTAAAATAACTAGACTTCTGTTTAGCTAAGGTATTTAATAATAAATCAATTGGTTACAAGTTAGATTACAATGTGGGCACATTCTAGGTTACCCATGGGTTACCCTTGCTTGCAAATGTCCCCTGTCAATGCTGTCTTGACACCCTGTAAAGTTAGTTACATCAAGTTATAGGCAGTCTCTACCTAAATAAGATATACAATACAAGCTTAACGGTGTCTAGTCGGACAAACTTTGATGCATGGGAACACTGGGAACAGGTGAAGTTTTAACTGTGGAACAGGTTAAAAATTTGGAACGTCAGACTGCGTACACGTTCCTTATATTTTGTCGGACAGAACTTCCAATTGATTTGTTATCATTTCATTAAACTCTCATGCAAAAATCAGACTGGTATCAACGGGGCATTTTAATAAGTCCAACACGACGAACATGTCAAATGACAGGAATATTATTGGTGATAAATAGCAGTCTGATTTTTGCATGAGAGTTTCATGATACGGTAGCAAATCAGTTGGAAGTTCTGTCCGACAAAATACATGGGACGTTTTCGTAATCTGACGTTCCAAATTTTTAAACTCCTCCACAATTAAGACTTTCCCTGTTCCAGTGTTCCCGTACATCGAAGTTTGTCCGACTAGACACCGTTAAACTATTAAAAAATTTTCAGCTTGCTATTATTCAACTTTTGTTTGGTACGCGGGATCCAGGCCTATTATTAATTTTCAACAATATTAAAGTTATAACGTATCTCGTATTATATTGTTTGACATTTAAAATATCCGTTACCCTAAAAGTATACATAATGAAGCAATGTTTGAATACACACCCCAAATATTTACAACAATAGTATAATCAATTAGTTATGACGGCACGTACATTATATTTAGCGCTCCTTGTTATTCATTCTTTTATCAGATAAATGTCATCAAAGCGAAGAGAGTCCCCATTAAGTATTCAAAGTCATTCATCTTATAACATGAAACATTTTGATGATTCACTGAAATACTTTGGAATGCCAAGAATAATAATTGAGAGAACATTGAGAAAATTTGATTTGAAAAAATATCTAAAGTTAAAGCTAAAATTAAACAATAGATAGTTTGGTGTTTAACAGAATTTTTTGAGAGAGGCGATTGCAATTGTGGATTATGTATATGCCCTAAATACTCAGCCACAAGGTCTTTCGAGGGAAACAGACTCTAAGCCAAGTACTAAAAAGCACATCTCTGAAGTTCAACAAAGGGGGATGAAGAGAGAGGCAACATTGACTGTCGAGACATGGACCATGTATAAAACTAATTTCGGTTTCAGAAAAACGCGATGGTAAAAAGATTATTATATTATAGCAACACAGAGTTGCTAAAAAACGAAGGAACTCGAACGAGCATGCAGACTAAGTCATATAGTAATATTATTTACCAACGTATTCGGGATGACGGTGGCAACCAGGCACCATCCTAAGACTCGATTAAATCAGGCTCAAACAGCTCAAATTAAAACAAGCAGTGGATAGGGCTCCTCTCGGAAGGCAGAATCAACATATATGCAATTCTATAAAAGATCGTTTTGAGCAGAGACCATATTATGGGTAACATGTACTAACGAGTATGCAACAAAAATGGACTACTAAGGTGAAGAGTGCGATGAAAGGCCTGTCGGAAGTAGCAGAAAATGGCTGATAGGAAACTCTATCCGATGGGGAAAGGTCTCTACAACATCAAGACCTTAAAACTGGTTGTTAAAAAATCAGATGATCGGGGAGTATGCACAAAGCTTAGTCTACACGATCGACGAGGGTCACCATCGTGACCCATCAAATGCCTCAATGGCTTCAAAGACTTCTACGGCATAGTAAGGCAGCTTCAGCAGAAAATATTATTGTTAGGTACTAGAGGTTCGGTGTAGCTTTGCTTTTGAAAAGTACATATAAGAATACTGCCGTTAATAAATCTTTATTCCAAGAAATTAAGGACGGTAAATATAGAAACAATAGAGGGGGAATTATGAAGGAGAGAATTCTCGGCTCAGGATAGATCCCATATGATGTTACCGAATAACCACTATCAAGAGAGATAGCACAGCATATAAAAGATTGCGGGAAAAATGAAGAGCACTAATAGGTTGATGGTTGTAATGAAAATACGCATCTTCTAACTTGGTGCATGACAAACCCCAACGAAAAGTAAGTCATTATTGTTATGTGTAAGTTTATTATGTATACATTATAAGCGTAGAAAACAAAGCAACTTCACAACGAATGAAGGTAATTGAATATAACAGTTACTGCAATCAACGTAGCTACAACTATTACAAGATGGCATATGCCAAATGAGGTAACTTATTCAGTCCATCGACGCATCTGTTTTGAAATAGCCTATCATAGTTAATGATCCTATCAAGGAAACTCATCGTAACTAATAAAACAAACTGGAAGCAGCCCTGGAATATTTTGTAGATTGGGTTAAAGGGACGATAAGGCAAAAATGGATTAAAGCGTGGCTCTCGAACAATTTCAAAAGGTTATCATGCCAACACTCAAAGGTTGGTTCAAACAATGGTCCAGAGATAGTGAGGAATTCCAACAGGAAAGTACCCTGGTGTAATGACAATCTTGCAAATCAAAAGACATAAGTCAATCGAAAATGTGATTTGACCAAAATAAAAGATCGGATAAGTGCGACACTGAATATAATAAGTAACTAAGAAGAGCAACAAGAGAATCGTGGAAAAGGCACGGAGAGTAGATAGAACAGTCTGCTCGAATTCCACGACACTATAGATGTCTCTCAAAGGACCCTCAGATAAGCATTTCCTCGCTCCAATATGAGTCAGGTGAATACACTCAGACTGGTAAAGAGATTCTGAAAGAAGATTTCAGGGTACACTTTCCTAGGTCTAAAACATTACTGATACCACTAGACTACTAGACACATGGCAGTAGAGTGGACTAGATAATATAACTTTAAGGTTAAGGTTTTAAGCAAAAATGGTTTGGGGCAAAAAAGTAGTGAATCAGGTCAAAATCAAATAAGCAATAATATCATTTTAGCTATACCTATATAGGGTATAAATAACCAGATCAATTTTATCCAATAATTTTACGGAAGAGAAATTATCTCCTATCCCAAAAGTTATGTAGGTATAATACCAGACTAACTAAGTATCCCGAACAAAGTACATGCCTCCTAGTGGCGGGATACGGGCAACAATACATTGGCTTATAGGGCAGTCCTTACAGTAGGGATCCTGGCCTATACAGAAAAATGCAGACGGGTGTGGGGTAATACTGCACTTTGGTTGCATTGGTGGTGTATTGGCTAAATGTGCAGGGCAGGGTATGGTGCTGATAGAAAAGGCATTCAGGCATCAAATACCCAAACAAAATCTTTTCAGGCCATAATAATGAAAAGACCTTCTCCAATGATATAAAAAACTTATACTGAAATGATGGCATCTCCTGAGGTAAAATGTGCCGGAAGTAAAATGAGCCTCCGTTCGGATTTCCGGGTGAGGACTATCTCAGGGGGAACACCATTGCAGGTTAGAAAAATCAGGATAGGGTCGTGAAATCTTGGTAGTCTTACAGGTAAGAGTCTAGAGTTAGTGGATGCGCTCAAACGAAGAAGAGTTCAAATTGCTTGTATTCAAGAAACTAGGTGGAAAGGACAAAGGGCGAAAGAACTAGGTGAAGGATATAAATTGTGGTATGTAGGGAGTAGTAACACTAGAAATGGAGTTGGTATAATTGCTAATAGTGAAATGAAAGATAACGTAGTAGAAGTTGTAAGAACGAGTGATAGAATAATGTCAGTGAAATTTGTAATTGATAAAGAGGTATTGAATGTTGTGTGTGTGTATGCTCCCCAAACAGGTCTGGGTGAGAATGAAAGAAGAGCTTTCTATGATCAATTAGGAGACGTACTGAGTGATATTCCAGCAGAGGAGAAAGTTATAATAGGAGGTGATTTCAATGCACATGTGGGCCAAACCAAGACAGGATATGAAACAATACATGGGGGATTAGGCTTTGGAACTAAAAATGAAGCTGGAGATGACATGCTTGAATTGGCAACAGCATTGGATATGGCGATTGTTAACACATTCTTTAAAAAGAGAGAAACTCAACTTATTACCTACAAAAGTGGACAACATCAATCGCAAATAGACTACTTCATGATAAGGAAAGAAGACATACGTGAATGCAAGGACTGCAAGGTAATAGTTAGTGAGACAGTAAGCCAACAACATAAGCTGCTTGTTCTGGACATCGAAGTAAAAAGCGAAACTAAACAAAAATATCGGAAAGGACCACAAAAAATCAAGTGGTGGCTGCTGAAAGATAAGAAAGAAGGTCTATTCAGGAGAAGAATAGTAGAAAAAATATGTTGGAACATGAAAGGAAGCCCTAATACGATTTGGAGAAAAATGGACAGTAGTATTAGAGAGACTGCTATTGAAATACTTGGGAAAACGTCAGGAAAAAAGTTTGAGGATAAAGAGACTTGGTGGTGGTCAAACGAAGTACAAGGAAAAATAAAAGAGAAGAGAAAATTATATAAAAAGTGGCAAGAAACCAGATCCGACACAGATCTTCAAAACTATATGGTGGCGAAAAAGGAAGCGAAAGTAGCAGTAGCAAAAGCGAAAGCAGAAGCGTATTCAAAGATATACGATCAACCTGATACCAGGGAAGGCGAAACGAAGATATATAAAATAGCCAAACAGAGAGCAAAGAAAGCAAAAGATTTTAATCAGATTAGATGTATCCAAGATGAAAATAATAAAATACTAGTTCACGAAAGGGATGTCAAAAAGAGATGGAGAAAGTACTTTGACAGCTTATTAAATGAAGAATTTGACAGACAGCCTGTAGAGTCAACGGAGACAGTAGCAGCAATGGTCACCAAAATAACCAACGAGGAAGTGGCTCAAGCGCTTCAAAAAATAAAGAAAGGAAAAGCGGTAGGACCAGATGATATTCCTGGGGAAGTATGGAGAGCATTGAGAGAGACAGGAACAAGGTGGCTAGCAGGTCTATTTAATAGAATTATGGAAGTTGATCAAATGCCAGACGAATGGAGAAGCAGTATACTGGTACCTGTTTACAAAAACAAGGGAGATATACAACAATGTACAAACTACAGGGCTATAAAACTGCTTAGCCACACCATGAAAATATGGGAAAGAGTAATTGATAGACGGATACGTGAAGAGACCGAAATATCCGAGAATCAATTTGGCTTTATGCAGGGTAGATCAACAACAGATGCCATTTTCATTATAAGGCAGTTGATGGAAAAATACAGGAGTAAAAAAACAAACGCTCATATGGTATTCATTGATCTTGAGAAAGCATATGATAGAGTTCCTCGAGAGATTCTGTGGTGGGCACTCAATAAGAAAGGAGTCCCTGGTGAATATGTAAAGATTGTGAGGGATATGTATGAGGCAGTAACGACAAGTGTTAGGACAGGTGTGGGAGAGACTGATAAATTTCATGTGAATGTAGGATTGCACCAAGGCTCTGTGCTTAGTCCGTACTTATTCTCATTAGTTTTGGACCAGATAACAGCGAAACTACAGGGTAACATTCCATGGTGCTTAATGTATGCTGATGATGTCGTGTTAGTATGAAATAGTGAAAGAGACTTGGAACAAAAACTGGAACAGTGGAGACAAGCTCTGGAGGAAAAAGGTTTAAAACTTAGTAGGACAAAAACAGAGTATTTGGAATGTTCATTTAAAAATGGAGCTACTACAAATAATATGGTATCCTTGGATGGTGAAATGATTGTGAAAAGCAATAGTTTTAAGTACCTAGGATCGGTATTACAGAGTAATGGAGAAATAGATGGAGATGCATGCAGTAGAATTAGGGCTGGATGGATGAAGTGAAAAGAAGCGAGTGGTGTGTTGTGTGACAGAAAAATTCCAATGAAGCTGAAGGGAAAATTATATAAAACAGCCATAAGACCGGCTATGATGTACGGAACTGAATGCTGGGCAGTGAAAAAGAAAGAGGAACAACGAATGCATGTGGCGGATATGAGAATGCTTAGATGGATGAGTGGAGTGACAAAGACGGATAAAATTAGAAATGAGTATATTAGGGGAAGTCTAGGTGTGGCACCAATTGATGACAAAATGTGAGAGCATAGGTTAAGATGGTTTAGTCATGTTCAACGTCGAGACGTTAATCACCCAATACGAAGAATAGCTGAAGTGCAGATTCCTGGAAGGAGTAGGAGAGGAAGACCAAAGAAGACCTGGGGGGAGACGATAAGGCAGGACATGTTGGTAAAGGACATTAACATTGATATGACCCAAGATAGAATTGTGTGGAGAAATGCAATTAGGGAAGCCGACCCCGCATAGTGATAAGGCAAAGAGAATGATGATGAATACCAGACTAACTAAGCGCAACTTTCTGTAGAGGTATTAATTTGTCAATAAACAAGCATAATATCTTATACCAAGTAAGAAGAAGAACATATTAGGTAGACGTCGTTAGAAACGTAGTGATTAATTTTAATTAGATATTGTGCTCTTTTATTACATTTTTATATTTAGTAAAGTTATTCTACAATGTAAACGGATCAGATAACATAGAGTTTAAATATCTAGGTATCACACTACCTACGGAAACCTCGAAACAGAAGTTGAAGATCAAGTGAATAGAGCAAACAGAGCCGCAGGTTGCCTGAATAACACAATATGGAGAAATAAAAATATCGGGAAATAAATTAAAGGTAGAATTTACAAAACAGTCATCAGACCAGTAATGACATACATGACAGAAACATGACCTGACACAGAGAGGACAAGAAAATTGCTGGAAACAGCGGAGATGAAAACCCTCCAAAAATCGATGGTAAATGGTAAGACTCTATGGGACAGAGTTAGAAGTACATACAGATATACGACAAAAAAGCAATGTGGACGACATTAACAACTGGGTAAGGAATAAAAGAATAGAATTGAATGACCACATAAGCCGAATGACATCAAATAGAGTGGCAAGGACAGCGAAAGAGGGTTCTCTAATAGGAAGACGATCAGTGGGAAGACCACGAAAACGCTGGAACGAGAACTTACTGGAGGCATATTGAGTACATTGAAAAACCAGACAGAGTCATATCTATACAAAAAGAAGAAGATTATATAAAGGTAACTTTTCGTAGGTATTTTTGCATATTTTAAAAACTTTCTCTTATGCGTGGTTCTTTATGTTTTCATAGTTTAGTTCCGAATATTATTTGATCGAGATAATCTAGGTACCTATATTTTTCTAAAATAAATTTATAGATATCTAATTAGAGTTTTAACAAATCGCTAGTGATTTTTTAGTAGTCTAAAGAAACTACAAAAAATTTGTAGTTTTCTAAAATGACTAGGTACTACAAATTAGGCAACACTTCTTTCAACGGTTGAAATCAACGAAAACGTTTGAAATATTATTGAAATGTAAATCACTTCTAGCAATTTCTGGTTTAAGATCTTACAATTAAAATTTTAATGCCTATTAAAATAAATTTTTGCTATAGAATGCCATAATTAAGCAGTTTTGTAAAAAAATAATATATTATTGGCAATAAATTTGACTTTTCCAATGCGTAAAATCTGTTATCCCTGTTCCCACAGTTTTGGAAGACTTCCCAGTTCCATGTATATTATTTGCTTTAAATCTAATCAACTAAGAGTTGAATTAGAGCTAAGTTATCTATATTTGAATTATACAACTTCTTCTTGCTCTTCTTTTGGCATCATAAGTCTAGATGTGTCTTTGCCTGTCTGGCTATGTCCTTCCATTCATATCTCTCTTGTGCCATTCTCCTCCATTGCCTTGTATTCATGGTTCTTAGGTCGTCTTCCACGTCATCCAACCTCTCGTTCTAGGTTTTCCTTTTCTTCGTCTTCTTATCGGCTTCCGTTCTGATATTTTCGTTGCTGTTTTGTATCTCCGCAATTGCTGCTCATTTTTAACAACCTAATTTAATATTCAGTGCTCTAGAGCACTGTTTCATAGCTGGTCTAATAGAGGTCATGAGATTGGCCTTTCAGTTTTATTTGAATTTGATCCTGATGAGATCCGAGAGCGTCCAATGCATCCCGAAAAAGCAACATCCCGAAAACAGTCGTCTGTTGTCTTATAAATTTTAAAAGTCGCAGATTAAGGATGTACCAGAAAGAATTTCCAACAAGAAAAGTTTCAGATTTAAATACCTATTTATTATTTTAATTTTTATTATAATGGTGAATTCTCTATCTGAGACTTTTCAGTTCATTTAAGAGATATCGCTGAATTGCGCCCCAATGTAAATTTCAAATTATCTTTGAAATTTCTCTTAAATAGATGGGACGGCCCGTTTTCGCCTCAGAGGTGTGCACGCTAGCTCTGCTGAGGAAGCCAGTAAGGCAGAAACAGCTATCCAGGGATTGTGCATCCCTCTGAATCAAAAGCAAGCAAAAACCGTCTTTTATTCTTTGTATTTTTCAGATGACCTTTTCAGTATGACCTATAGCTATTTGTATAACAAGGGAGGAAAGTACTACTTTGCCTCCCGAGAATGAAGTTTACTGCCCGACGCGTAGCGGAGGGCAGTAATCAGTCAAGGGAGGAAAAGGCACTTTACTCCCATGTTATGCATATGGTTTTTCCACCTTCCTCAAATAACAAGTCATTTTTTCATTTTTACTTAATTTATTTATCGTCGGCTTAAGATGCAAATGGCCTAACTCCACTTTTAGCTCAAATTAACATTTTAGGTTGGTTGGGTTCATAAAAATTAACCGCGTCGACTTAAATACGCCTAACAACCGAAATGTCAAAAATGCCGCGACAAAATACCAGTCGAAACTCGCCTATCTCCGGCTTGATTTTCAACAATACGCAGTTGGCCTAACTCCCAGTGTGTAATGGTAATAACAGGTGAAACGTTGTTGTTCTTAATTTTATGTGCATAAAACAATATCTGAGGTAAGTATCAATAATTTTTTAATGCTTTAATTACCTTTGACGTTCAAATTATCTAGAGAATATAAATTTAGTATTTAATTTTTGTGCGTTCTTGGGTAAATCTGATGTTAAAATATCGTGTTGGAGTTAGGCAATTTTCATTTTATATTTACTTAGTTTGGATAGGAGATAGGCCATTATAGTTTCGATGATAAACCACATAGGTACCTACCTTTAATATTTTTTTCCCTATAATAACATTCTGAATTTTTGCTTAGCTAGGTACATAAAAGTATACTTTCTAATTAACGCTGTATATTTCAGAATGAATCCGCAATCCCGTGCGATGAAAATGCTTTTATTGGCTAAGCAAAACATCCAGGAAAAGCCCAACAGAAAAAGCGATGCCGAAAGCGATGTAACAAGAGATTTGTTAACATTTTGTGATACTTTTGATCAAGATAAGGATTTATCTACACTCTTAACTGATAGTACTAATCTAGCAAGCTCCTCAGCATCTAATCACCACTTATTAGCTGACGACAATTTAATTACTGATGATGATTTACTCACCCTAGCTGAAGAAAAAGTTGCTAACCTGAATTTTATCTCCTCAAATTTTCCTGAAGATGAAATCAACATTGAACCAGAAGATCGTCAGAATTTCGTTCCAGAATCAATTCATGGTGAAGAAGTGCCAACCTCCATTTTGGAAGAAGAAGTTATTGAAGCTTCTTCTAGTCGTTCAGATAAATCTTATGAACCCAGTGAAAATGAAACAAGTTCAAGTGAAAATGAAAATGAAGTAGTAGAAGAGCTACAAAATAACACTCCAATGCAAATTCCTTCACGGACACGCAGAAAGAGACGTCATGTAGATCAAAAGGAATGGAAGAAAAATAAAAATAAGATTTTGAGACAAGAAGGAAAGGAATATTTTGGAAAACAAAAGCAAGAAGAAAAATGGAATTATGATATTAAAAAAAAAGCAAAAGCTATAGGACCGAGATGCAAATGCAGTGGTAAATCAGTAATGAATAATGGGAAATCAGTAATGAAGTGCAATGAGATAACAGAAGATCAAAGAACAGAAATTTTTACAAGATTTTGGAATTTTTTGTGGAACGAAAAACAATTGTTTCTAAGGACGCTGGTTGAAAAGAAAAGTACTTCAAGAGCTAGGGATCGAAAAAAAGAGAACGAGTCAAGAAGGGAATTTTCCTATATATATTTTCTTCAAACAACATCCAAGATAAGAGTGTGCAAAACAATGTTTTGCAATACTCTTTCAGTTGCACCAAGAACTGTTGCACATTGGTTGATTGAAAAAAATAAATCACAACACACTGCAAATGATTTGGTGGATCATGACCTTAATGATACGCGTGATAATAATTCCTCCCAAATAGTTATTCCTAGAAAAGCGAAAATCGACAAACAAAAAGAAAATTTGTCCAATTTATTTACAGTTCTTCCAAAACTAGAGTCACATTATTGTCGAAAGAGCACAAAGAAATTATACCTTGAAAGATCTTGGCAAACAAAAATGGAATTATACCGGTTTTATAAGAATGACTGGTGTACAAAAAACGATTCACAACCGCTATCTATTGCAGCATTTAATAACAGTTTCGACGATTTTAATTTAGCACTTTTTTCACCTAAAAAGGACGAATGTGATACGTGTGTGGGTTACAAGACTGGTAATATTGACGAAGCTACCTATCAAGAACATTAGAAGAAAAAGGAGGAGGCACGAAAGGAAAAAGAGGTTGACAAAACAAAAGAAGATGTAAAAGTTTTTTCAATGGATTTGCAATCAGTTCTACTGAGTCCAAAATCTAATGTCAGCGCTCTATATTATAAAACAAAATTAATAGTCCATAATTTTACAATTATGGACTTTAAATCCTTGGATGGATATTGTTTCCTCTGGCATGAGGGTCATGCTGGACTAACTGCCAACACATTTGCTACCATCATTTACAAGTTTTTAGAGACTAATATTATACCCCAAAAAAACTCTACTAGTAAAGTCATTTTGTACAGTGATGGTTGCACTGGACAAAACAGAAATGCAATTCTTGCCAATGCACTTTTCAACTTTGCACAAAAGCATGGGATTACAATTGAGCAAAAATTTTTAGAAAAAGGGCATACGCAAATGGAGTGCGATTCAATGCACTCCACAATCGAGCGAAAACTAAAAAACCGAGTCATAAATGTCCCAGCAGACTATGTCAATATTTGTCAAACTGCTCGTATAAATCCGAAACCCTACGTGGTGGAGTACTTGGATCATACATATTTCAAAAACTTTCAAGAAGTTCAATACATTAGTTCCATCCGTCCTGGTAGATCGTCAGGTGATCCTACTGTAACAAACATTAGAGCACTTCAGTATAATGAACACGGAATTCTCTTTAAAATCAGGCATACAGAAGAATGGATGCCTTTGCCTTACAGAATCACGAAAAAAGATAAAAAAATCTGGAATTTAGAAGAGTTGCCGTTAATGTATCCGACTCCAATACCAATTAAATCGGAAAAATTTCAACACTTAATGGACCTTAAATCGTCAATTCCTAAGGACTTTCATTTTTTTTATGATAACTTACCACATTTGTAAAATGCCTCTTTCTTTTTGTCTTTTGTCTTGTGTTGCCGTCTTTAAATTTTTTTTATACTTAAGTTGCACAATTAATTAGATTATTGCCTATCTCCTGATGCCAACCCATGCTCAGGGAACGCATATTACCTAACTCCCAATTTTTCAAGAATAAAGCCTATTTTTGACAAGAGCAAGTATTTTCTATGTTGTAGCATTAAACAAAATAAAATATTTTGGAAACTTACCTTGTTTTATTATTATTTTCTAATTCTGACAAGTTTTTGCATCTCCTGAATAATTTAAATTTTTGGAGTTAGGCCATTTGCATCTTAAGCCGACGTTATGTAACTAACCAACAAAATTAATTAGAACTAAAACTAACAAGTAGGTATAATATAACTGTCAACTGTCAAATATAAGACAAATTATTAATGTAAACATTGTTAAATCAGAATAACAATTTACTGTTTTTTACCATTCTGCAAAATACAGAGTGTTTTTAAATAAACGTTAAAATGTATAGATACTTACGTAATAGAAAATAGATATTGTACAGGGCGTCAATAAGTTATATTTCATGAATGAAATACCATGATGTCACTTTTACTTTTCCTCCCTAGGGAGGAAAAATATTTTCCTTCCTAGGGAGGAAAAGTACAACTTTGCTCCCTACAATCAGGTCCGGAAAAGTATACTTTCGGTAGAGGTAGGTGGAAAAAATATTTTCCTGAGCGTTATATCTCAATAGCTTACGCTTATTTTATATGATCCTACTTGTGTACCAACATAAAACAAAGTTCAATTATTGTGTAAACAAAGTGTTGCCTATTTATTAGTACTTATTATATTATTGAAACTATTCACGAGAAGTACCTACCTACTTGGTAGGTACCTGTTTTTGTTGGTTTTTTAGAAGCACTTTTCGATTCAACTTAAAAAATTTACACGGGTATTATATCTCAAAATCTCAATATCCTAATATTTAATAATTCGAGTTGTATATCCACATAAAATAAAGTTAATAATTTCTAAAAATTGATTTTGCTATGTAGGTTGCCTATCTATTAGTACCTTTATTATTATTGAAAACTATTAGCGAGTAGTACCTGTTTTAATACCTACTTTTTTCTGATACATCTTTTTTAATTACCAGCTAATACTGACACTCAAGTGTTCAAAGTAATAAATTTGCTTATTTCTGTTAAACTCGAATGAACAGGAACCATTCTGTCTCCTGTCATTGCCCATAATGTAGTCCCAGAATAATTATTAAACGGTTTGTCTTTGTGTCTAGTGTCTGAGTCTGTCTTTGTCTGAAGATGCTCTGAGAACGAAAACTGTTACCGATATAGGTATGCCTTTTATTATTAAAAAATTCATATATATTCGAGCATTCAGCCGAATCTTAGTTTCCTAAAACTAATTTTGTTATCTTAACAAGACAAAATGGACGGTAGTGAGCAATGACTGGCTTGTGTTGCTTGGCTTGGAAAACGTGGACGAGGTAGAAAATAGATCACATTACTAAAGATATGGAACGACATCAGATCATTATTCCGAGCACCAGCAGACAAAATAAAAACCATGCAATTTATTCTCATCGTTCTAGTAGAACAAGATATTTGAACAATAACAAAGAAAATAGAAGGCACAATAGTGCTGCAAAGAATCAAATATTCGTGGTTAAAGTTAAAATACATAAGAGTTTGGACACACATTCAATGTATCGAACAACACAAGATAGACATTACTTTGCTACCGGCTTTCAATAGAAAATGGTACCATACGAAGACGAAGTCGGTCTTTTTTTTTTTCTAATACATAGAAGATAATGATTGAAGAGAGTAAACATGAGAGTGAATTTTAAAACCGAATTGCAAGCAGTATGCCAGTTACATACGTAAAAAGGGACTCAAAATTTGGGCCAATGCCGATCAAAAAGGTTATATGAGTAATTTTAAAACTTATATCAAAAAACATTGCAGATCCACCTGAAACATGAGGAAGGGTCTCTATAAGGAAATGGATATCATATAGAATCTAGGTATTACTTTGAAGGATATTTCACAGCTTACCTTTTACTGTCGTTACGAGAAAATCAAATTTATACTGTAAAATTATATGTGAAAACAGAAAGAACTATTCCATTGAATTGAAGGGAAGGCGACAAGAAAATGAATCAATGATCTGCCAATTGAGTTCTTTATAGAGGTTTCTTGCATCAAATGAAAAGCAAAAATCACCATTCAGCTGCTCTTCACTTTACGTTTTTCAATATCTACTTCAAAAAAAGTGAATGAAATAAATTGCTGTAAACTGGTTAGGTATAAACCACCAAATGTACCAAAGGTGTAGGTATGGATAAAGTTGACAAATCTGATATACCTGATGAAATCTTATTAGGTAAGCCATAAATCGAAAATGATGTTTACTTTCATATCTTCTCGACAAACCAATAGTTATCTATATATATTAAATCGCCTTTCCGTTCCTAATTGCCACTTCTTTCTATTGTAGCATTCCTCCTCTCTTAATTTCTTTCCGACGTCGCCTTGGAGATGCCCTTTAGCCATGTAGTTGCTGGTTTTCCTCGTTTTCATTTTTCTGTGGGGGTCCATTCTAACACTTCTTTGAGAATTCTTCTTTCCTCCATTCGTCTTACGTGGCCGTACCATTCTAGCTGTTGTTTTGCGATGCCATCTATGATTGTTCTTTCTATTTCCATTTGTTGTCTAATGTCGTCGTTTCTTATGTGTGTCAGTCTAGATTTTCTTTCTGACCTTCTCCAAAAATCCATCTCAGTGGCTAGTAATTTATCGTTGTACTTTTTGGTTAATTTCCAGACTTCAGCTCTATAGGTTAACACTGGTTTTAATATTGTGTTGTAAATTCGTTTTTTATTTTCTGTTCTTATATTATTTTGCCACAGTACTGAATTTATTTTTATTTAGCGTACCTACCTATGGCTTAAGTACATCACAGAATATATTTAGATTTATGCATTATACAATGCATCACAAACAGATGTCCAGTTTTTTTATATATTCGATTGACTCTTCGGTTGCCATTTGCCATTACAAAGTCTATAGGGTCGCCTGTGTATGCTCTGCGTGGGCAGTCCTGAACAATGTGACTGATTGTTTGTCTTGCAGCGCCGTAGTCACAAGAAGGCGAGGGAAGTTTACCCCATCTGTAGAGGAAGTCGGCGCATCTTCCACGGACTGCCCAAATCTTACGGGGACGTTCAAATTCGCTAGGTTTTCCTATAATGTCCGGTAGACTATGGTAATGCGGATCTGTCTTACTTTCCCAATCTTCTCTCCATCGGGTATTTAAGTCAAAGTTGGATTGCTGCAGCGCTTGAGCAGATTGTAGAGGGGTAACCTGGATCGGAAACGGTTTCCAAGAATATCGGGGATGTCGTTGTGGACTAGAAGCTGGCGACTGTCCATTATTTTGTTATATTCTTTAACCAATGCATGTTCGCGGCGTAGGTTGGGTGGTACTATATTACTAAGGGTAGTTAGCCACATTGTAGGGCTGGGCTTAATTGTGCCTGTTATCATACGCATAGCACGGTTTAGTTGGGTGTCGACCAGGTGGGTGTGCCTGTTATTTAGCCACACTGGTGCACAGTATTCTGCCACCGGATATATCAGGTCAAGAGCAGAGAATCTTAAAGTTGATGCTGTAAACCCCCATGTAGTGCCGCAGACTTTCTGTATTATGTTGCTGCGTGTTTTCAATTTTGCTGCTGTTTTCGTCAGGTGTTCTCTGAATGTGAGCGTTCTGTCTAGAGTAACCACAAGGTATTTTAGGTATTTATTGTGTTTTAACAGCTTGTTATTAAAATACACTCGCAATTGTCTGTTTGCCAGCTTGTTTTGAGATGAAAAGCTGATACTTCAGTTTTTGTAGTACTTGGTTGTAGTCTCCATTTCTTAAGGTATTCGCTGAGGATGGATAAGTCATTCGTGAGAGTGATTTCTGTAGTCTCTAAAGATTAGTGGCTTATTGCAGGGGTCCAGTCATCAGCATATCCAAACTTTCGAGATTCGGTTTCAGGCATGTCAGCAATATAGAGGTTGAAAAGTAAAGGGGCAACGACACAACACTGTGGAAGGCCATTGTTGTTTCATCTGTCTACTCGTCTTCTTTCCCATTATAACCTGGAAGGCTCTGTTTGTCAGCATGTTGTCAATGAGGTTAATTATCTTTCTGCAGGGGATAATACCGGCCAGTTTATATATTAATCCCTGTCTCCAAACAGTATCGTATGCTGCTGTTAGATCTATAAATACTGTTGCTGTCTTTTGCTTCTTTTCAAAACTAGCTTCTATAAAAACTGTTAATGACAGCACTTGGTCCGTACAGCTTCGATGAGGGAAGCCAGCTTGTTCAATGGGGACGTTTTCTAGTATCCTGTGACTAATTATGTTGAGGAGAAGCTTTTCTAATAGTTTATATACCATGCCGAGTAGAGCTATGGGGCGGTAGTTTTCTGGTTTATCGTTTGATTTGCCCGGTTTCGAAATTGCAATTATCTTTGTTGGTTAAGTGAGAACGGAATGATACCTGACTGAAGTATATCATTAAAGAACATTGCGAGCCACTGTTTCGTGTATGCACAACCGTGTATCAAGAACTCAGGATGGAGACCGTCAAACCCAGGTGCTTTACCTGATATCATTTCTTTCAGCGCATGTGTGATTTCAGAAATAAGTATTCTTGCTGAATATTCGGAGTTCGTTCTGTTCATTTGTTTTAATGCCCTTAAGTCTCTTTTCACGTTGGTAGTAGGTGTTCTATCTCGTGGAGCTCTGGATAGAGATACTATATGGGAACCTTGTTAGCAGACATTTTAGACTCTGGATTCTAGCTGGTTAGCTCCTCCAATTTTCCGCGACAGGGACCATGCCTGCCGGCTTGATTTTTTGAAGTCAAGGTTTTCGACAGTCTTTATCCATTTTTTGTCATCTAGCTGTATCGATGTTGTGTAAAAACTCGTCGGGTATTTCTCGGTCACCACTTTCGAGAAACTTTGCGTATAAGTTTTCACATGTTTGAGACCCAAATTAGAGACACATCGATCTTACTCTTAAAAAATTATGACGAATACAAATTTCTGTAAAAATTAACAACTCACCCTGTATATTATTAAACAATGGGAGCAGACACTTTTTAATGGTCATTTGTTATTCCCCATAGAGGCCTGCATACGAGGTAGGAGCACATAGGAATATGTATAGTTCCTCATGTAAGAACTGGTAACAACACCAATAGCTCAGTAGTGGTTCCCCATGAAGAAAACACAATTTGGGAAGTATGAATAATTCCAGTCGATTTCAGAATTTCAGAATCGTAGCACATCTCGAGAGAAAGGTTAATTGATGGACTTTATGAACGCTTAAAGACAAATACAAGATGCGGCTAACGAAGAACTGAAAGAACATAACTGAGATTTCAAGAAGGAAAACCTGGTGGTATGATGACAAATGACCAGAGAGAATACCGTAAGGCCAGAAGGGAGGTAAAAAAGAAAAAGTAAAGAAAAAATGATACGTAGAAAAAGAAACACGTGTAAGCGAAACACTGAAGTCAGTAAAGCACAGAATCTATTAAAATATCTTTGAACAACCACTAATAAACATGGAAGTATTTCGTCAATTGAAGCAGATAAATGGAATGAATATTATAAGTATCTTCTGATAGAGGATAGGGAAAAATTTTTGGCACACCACAACCCAACAATTTTATTTGATGACTTTACAGAATAGCTCTTTATGTAATCCTGAGTCCCCGGAGGGAGTGTAGTGGTCGACGTGATGTTGTGTATTGTCCGTCTCCAAAGATCTCTGTCTCTGGTCATTTTGTTTAACTCATGCAGAGGTATTTTGCATATTCCTGTAATTTGATCGATCCATCTTAGTGGAGATCTTCCTCGTGATCTTCGGCCTTCCACCTTTCCTTGTATAATGAGCCTTTCCCTGTTTTCTGTGTTTGCTCTCATATGTCCAAAGTATTTTAACTGTTGAAAACTGACAGAAAATAGAAGACAGAAAATAGATGTAAATTCCAAGAGATCGAAATGAAAGAATTATCCGAACATACACAAATAGTTGAGATAACAATCGGAGAGTTAAGCGAGGCCCTCAAAAGATCTAAAAACGGTAAAGCAGCAGGACCTGGAGACATCCCAATTGAGTTGGTAAAGTACGGACCAAACATATTATATGAGATGTTAGTTCAACTACTTATTTAATAAATGCTTAAAAGGATAAAATATCCCTGATGATTGGAATGTTGGATACATCAGCTCAATATACAAGAAAGGGGATAAACGCATATGCTCTAATTATAGAGGAATAAATGTTACCAACTCAGTAGGGAGGTTGTACGGTCGAATAATAAAAAAAGAATAAAATCAGAATACGAAGACATGGAAGGACAAAGTGGATTTCGTGGAGGAAGATCGTGCACTGTAATATATTCGTTCTGCAGCAGGTAATAGAAAAACGGAAGGCAAGGATGAATCTATCTACCCACCTATTGTTTGTAGATTTGGAGAAGGTATACAATACGGTACCTTTGAAAAAACTGTTTTCAACATTCACAAAGGTATGTCTCAGTAGAGAGTATGTACAGAGAGAGATGCTATCGCAAATATGTACAAAAATGCAAGAAGTGTCGCTAAAGAAGGAAACTTTATATCTGAATCATTCCCTATATCAAAGGGGCTTAAACAAGGATATTGTCTGTCTCCGACTTTATTTAAAATATATATTCAATCATCGCTAGAGCAGTGGAGGAAACAAGTATCCGGAATGGGAATAGACATAGGCAGTGGTAAATGTCTAACAACTTTGTTTTTTGCAGATGATTAGGTAGTCGTAACGAATTATGAGGAAGACATGGACTACATGTTTAGAAAACTAAAGAAAAAATATGAAAAATGGGGCATCAATATGAATATGTCAAAGACAGAGTATCTTAAAATTGGGGATGATGAAGAAGATCCAAAGTTAGAAATTAGAACCACAAAAACATGTAATGAATATAAATATTTGGGATCTATAATATCTAAAGAAGGCACTACCAAAAGAGACATCAAAAAGAGAACGCAGCAGGGCAAAAAAGTGGTAAACATTCTAAGCTCTCTACTGTGGTCTAAAGATATAGGACAAAGAAAGAAATTGACAATCTATCGTACCTTGGTAGAGCCTATCATGACTTATGGGGCAGAAGTTTGGCAGATGACGAAAAAAGATAGAAAAATAATAGAAGTAGTAGAAATAGATTATCCAAGGAGAGCGTGTGGTATATCTAAAAGAGATCACATCAGGAATGAAGATATTAGAAGGAGGACACATACTGTATATTCCAGTGTAGATAGAATTGAAACTAGACAACTATAGTGTGGTATGGTCACGTGAAACGTATGAATGAAGATCGATGGCCAAAGAAAGCTTTAAATTACATAACACACCAAAGAAGAAGAAGGGGAAGACTTTCACTTGTCTGGGAAGAAAATGTACGGCACATCATGAAAGATAGAGCCATCAAAGAAGGCGAATGAATGGTCAGCAAACGATGGCGGTCGAAATGCGAGAAGCGGCAGAGGCTGTAGGAACCTCGCTTATAGATAGATAGATAGATAGATAGATAGATAGATAGATAGATAGATAGATAGATAGATAGATAGATAGATAGATAGATAGATAGATAGATAGATAGATAGATAGATAGATAGAAGATGGACTTTACTGGAGAGTTGTTGGCTAACTTTTACCTCTCTTAAAATTGAATTATTTATCCAAGGAATTCGTAACATTCGTCTCCAACAGAATATTTCAATGGCGTCTATCTTTCTTCTACCCGATTGTCTCAGGGTCCAAGATTCACATTCTTAGGTCAGCATTGGGAATATTAAGCAGCTGATCAACCTCATCTCTAACGCTTTTCAAAGTTGACAGTTCTTCCATATTATGGCCATTTTGCTGTGGCAACTGGTGCTAGATCACATCTACGTTTTATTTCTTCCTGTAATGACCCTGTGTTTATGATCAATGATCCCAGATATAAGTAAGAGCTCACAACCTCAAACCGGTCAATTGTCGTATGTGTGGATGAATGTTATGTTGTATATCCACTATCATGATCTTTGTCTTTGATATGTTTAATTGCAGACCAAATATTTGACTTGTATTTTCAACCAGTCGTATAAGATCAATCAGCTCTGCTTGACTGTTTGCAGGAAGGGCTGTGTCATCTGCCCAATGTATATATTGAATAATTGTGGAGATAGTATACATCCTTATCAGGCACCCTGACAGACAAGGATTAAAACTAACAAACTTCTAAGTGACATGAAGAAGAAAATCAGGGACACTGACCTATTAATATTTTATGTTATATTAATACCCTCAAGTATTTTTCCACACAAGCGCATAGACAAGATAAAGTGGATTTATCCAGGAGGTGAAGTACAAAACCAAATATACCACATTACAATAACTAGACGATGGAGGAAATCACTATTGGATGTAAGATCTATGAGATGGGCTGATTTAGGGTCCGATCATGTATTAGTGAGAGCGAAATTTACAGTTAAGTTGCAAGCAGCAGCAAAGACAACGCTGAATAGAGAAAAATACAATGTTCACTGGATCAGAGTTAGAAATGACGTACATAATGAATTCAGAGAGCGAATGCAGAATAATTGGAGAACGGCCGGCGACGCAGAGGAAACCACTGTTGAGGAACTCTGGAACAAGTATAAAGAGACGATAAAGAAAACGGCAGTGGAAATAGTTAGCTAGAAGAAAAACAGTAACAAACCCTGGATGACAAAAATAACATGGGACAAGATACAAGAACGTAAACAAATTAAAGTCAAGTTACTAGGAATGAAAGACGACGATCAGAAGCAACGATGAGAACAGAAATATTGGGAAAAAACAAAGAAGTCAAAAGAAGCGCAAGAAATGACAAAAGATCATACCATAACGGACTCATTAATGAAGCTGAAAATGCGGCAAGAGAAAACGACCTAAAAAAATTGTATGACATCACAAGAACCTTGACAAGAACAAGCCGAAATGGTACCACTAAAATAAAAGATAAAGATGGTGTCGTACTGAAAACAGAACAACAAATTCTTATTATGGTTTATTTTTTAACCAAGAGGAGTAAACCAAAAAGACAGATTCACACCCAAGAAAGTCACTAGAAAAGTCACCAAAATACATCTTCTTTTTTGGTTAATCATGTCGGCCCTCAACGGTAATCCATCCATATTATATTATATTAATACGTCACTAAAAAGTTCTAAAAACAAATGCTTTTTATATAAAAGCAGACTAAAAATCTAAAAATTAAAGGAACAACACAGGAAACACAAAAAATCGCCATATAACTTATTTAACCTAAGAAATGCCAAAAGTGTCAAAATTTGATAAATGTCATTAGTGTCAAAATTTTAGTAGTAGCGGATAGATACACTTATACGATCCCGGTGTAAGTCAGATCTATTTCAGGGACGCGACCCTGCTCACGCAAGCCATCCCCCAAACCTATCCCCCAAACCCAAATAGGGGAGGTCATGTCCCGATCCAAGTTTCCTACCAAATATCCAAAAATCCTTGCCGATTATCCAACCCACAGGAGTAAACCTAATGCGCCAGAAAAATCATTGGGGAAGGCAACGGGAACCACTCCAATTATTTCTCCCTAGTAAAGTTAACATGGCGCAATCCAAACATAATCAGAGTATTACTGATCATGGATCTCGGAAACCAAGATCCGGCAGGGAAGGGTGCGCACCAGACTGTAGGGCCTTCCCGGTCGTCACCACACGAAACCCCTACAATTTAAAAAGTACGACAACTTTAAAAATGTCTAGCAGTACAATCAGATTAGGCACATGGAATGTTAAAAGCCTCTATGCAGCAGGCAAGCTCAGTAACTTAGTTAAAGAGGTTCTACGCTTAAAAATTGATATAATGGGCATAAGTGAGCTCCGCTGGCCTGGAGCGGGAACATGTGAACAAAATGAAGGCACACTATACTATTCTGGAAGTGTAGAAGATGACGTACATCATAGGAATGGAGTTGGCATATTTATAACATCTAAATTCAAGAAATATGTAAAAAAATTTGTACCTGTGAACGACAGACTAGCGATACTCCAATTAAATAGTAAACCATTTAATGTCAATGTTATCCAGATATATGCCCCTACTTCAGAAAAGAAATATGACAATGATGTTAAATCATTCTATAGTCAATTAAAACAGACACTTAACAATCTAAAAAGGAACGAAATCACATATATTATTGGAGATTTTAACGCGAAAATTGGTCAAGGACGAAGATCTGACCTGGTAGGTGAATATGGACTAGGGGAGAGCAATGAAAGAGGCGATAGATTATACCAGTTCTGTCAAGAACATGACATGATAATCGCAAATACCTACATGGTTCAAATTACACAAAAGAAGATTATATACATGGAAGGGACCAGGAGATAACTCACTTCATATAATTAGAAATCAGATAGATTATATTCTAGTAAACAAGAGATTTAAGAATGGTGTCAAGAGATCAACGACATATCCTGGTGCAGATATCGGTTCAGACCATAACCCTCTAATAGCTGACATCCACGTGAAACTCAAAAAAGTCGAAGAAAGCCCCAAAACACCAAAATTACATATATCAGCATCCAACAAAACGCTAATAAAAAATGACCTGAATAATCAGCTAAAGAATTCAACAAATGAAAATAATACAGAAATATGGAACACGTTTAAAGATCTTACCTGGAAAGTAATGGAAAAATATACAACAACGATGCAGAGGCACAAAAAACAACAATGGATGACTGATGAAATCCTGGAATTGATGAAGCAGAGAAGAAAACTGAAAGATAACAAAACAGAATACAAAGAAAAACAGAAACTAATTAAACAAAAAATTCTTCTTCTTCTTTGAGTGCCTCTCCTATTGGAGATTGGATATCATTAGGGCGATTCTAATTTTATTTACTGCTGTTTTGAACAATTCGTTAGTGGTACAGCCAAACCACTCTCTCAAATTTCTCATCCAGGACATTCTCCTACGGCCTGGATTTCTTCGTCCTTGGATTTTTCCTTGCATTATATTTTGTAGGAATGTGTACTTTTGTCCTCTCATCAGGTGGCCTAAGTATTCAAGTTTTCTCTTTTTTATACTCCGTAGAACTTCTGGCTCGTTATTTATTCTGCGTATTACTTCTTCATTTGTAATTTTATCCACCCAACTTATTCGTAGTATACGGCGGTAGCACCACATCTCAAAGCTTTCAAGATTTTTAATATTCCTCTGTTTAAGAGTCCATGACTCCACACCGTAGAGCAAAGTACTGAATACATAGCATTTTAACATTCTAGTTCATAGATGAATACTAATATCACGATTACAAAATAATTTTTTCATTGTTATAAAAGTAGACCTGGCAATTTCAATACGTCTTTTTATCTCGTGATTTTGGTCACCTGTTTCATTGATAAGGGTTCCCAAGTATTTGTATTCGTTTACTTTTTCAAGTTGGGTACCGTTTATTGTGATACTAGTGTCATTTATTGGATTCTTACTGAAGGTCATATATTTGGTTTTTTTGACGTTCATCCTTATGCCGTAGTTATTACATATCTCATTCATAGTTTCAACTAAATGTTGTAGATCTTTCGCTGTTCTTGCCATTATCACAGTATCGTCAGCATATCGAATGTTATTGATAACTTCTCCATTGACTGTTATCCCTTCGTTTGCATATGAGAGAGCTTCTTGGCATATTTGTTCGCTGTAGATATTAAATAAGAGCGGTGACAATATACAACCCTGTCGTACTCCTCTACGTATTTCTATTTCGTCCGATGTTTGTTCTTCTATTTTTATATTAGCTCGCTAATTCCAGTACAGATTTAATATTATTTGTATGTCTCTGGTGTCAATGTTCTTACTCTCCAGGATTTCTTTGAGTTTACTGTGGCGTACTTTGTCAAAGGCCTTTTCAAAGTCTACAAAGCAGGCGTGTACCTCTTGGTTAACATCTAGGCATCTGTGTTAGAACGTTCAAGGCAAAGAGAGCATCCCTTGTACCTAATCCTTTTCTGAATCCCATCTGTGTATCGTTAATATCGATGTCTAGTTTTTGATAGATTCGGTTGTGAATGACTCTAAGAAATATTTTAAGCAGGTGACTCATCAAGGAGATTGTTCGATGATCTGAACATTGCATTGCCTTAGTTTTCTTCGGTATGGTGACAAACGTAGACAGCAACCATTCTTGCGGTATTATACCAGTACTGTATATTGTATTGAATATATGCAATATTATGGTTACGGATTTATCATTCAAAAGCTTCAGCAGTTCTGTAGGGATTTCATCAGGTCCGTTTGCTTTTCCATTTTTAGCGTTTCTTATTGCGTATTCTACTTCTTCTTTCAATATGTCTGGCCCAGTTGCATTGATTATCTGAGTTAAGTTGTTTCTATCGTCTTCAAATAATTCATTCAGGTATTCTGTCCATCTTTTTATTTTATTCTCTAGATCTACAATAAGATTTCCATCTTTGTCTTTAAGTTTACCTATTTCGCATTTCTTTATGCTTCCTGTTATCTCTTTTACTTTTTTGTGCATATTGAACGCATCGTACTTTTTCTCATAGGTTTCCATTTCTTCACACTGTTCTTTAATCCACGCCTCTTTGGCTTCTTTTATTCTCTTTTTTATGTGTTTGTTTATTTCTTTGTATTTGTCTAGGTAATTCTTCATCTTTCTTCTTTGTTCCATCAAGTCTAGTATGTCCTGTGTCATCCACCCCTTGTTCTTTGTTGTTGTTTTTGTCAGATGTTTCTTTCCTGCTGTTTGTATAGCTGTATTTATGTACTTTAATTTTTGGTTAACGTTATCCGTATCATTAATTTGTTGTTGCACTGAACTGAGGTTTTCATTTATTTCTTCTCCTGTTTCTTGTCGTATATTTTTATTTCTAAGTTTATCTAAATCTAGTGTCTTTCTGTGTTGTCTCCTAATCTTTTTTGGTCTCGCCTCTATCACAGTAACTACCGGGTTATGATCTGAGCCTATATCAGCTCCTGGGTACGTCTTAGTACATTTAACAGCATTACGATACCTCCTTGCTATCAACAAAAAATAAAGGTAGCTAAAGAAAAATGGATGGAAGATAAATGCAAGGAATTAGAAAAGTTGAATGAAAACCATGATACGTTTAATATGTTTAAAAAAGTTAGAGAAGTAGCTGGTCTTTATTATAAGAAAACTCCACATACTATAACCGATTCGTCGGGAAAAATGATAATAGACGAACACGAAATTCGAACTACCGGGTATAATTATATAAATGAACTGTATAATGATGATAGACCCGAAGAACTGGACACTTTAGATGAAGGTGAAGGACCAGAAATACTAAAATCAGAAATACAACATGCTATAAAATTGGCAAAAAACAAGAAAGCCGTTGGTCCCGACAACATACCTACAGAAATGTTAAAGCTCATAAATTAGGAAAACATTGGAATACTAGTCAAACTTTTCAATGATGTTTATTCGACTGGTGATATCCCTGAAGATTGGTTAAAGTCCGAATTCATAACCCTACCAAAAAAACAACGTCCGAAAAACTGTAGCGACTATAGAATAATAAGCCTTATGAGCCACACCTTGAAAATCTTTCTACGTATCATCCACAGTAGAATCAGAGATAAATGTGAAGAAGACCAGGATGAAACACAATTTGGCTTCAGAAATGGACTGGGAACCCGGGACGCACTCTTTGCACTAAATGTGTTATTGCAGAAATGCCGAGATCAAATGAAAGACGTCTTTGCTGTATTTATTGACTATGAGAAGGCCTTTGATCGAGTACAACATCACAAATTAATTAAAATATTAAAGGATAAAGGAGTTGATAGTCAAGATGTGCGAATCATAGAAAAATTATACTGGCATCAAACAGCGACAGCTTGCATAAATGGAAAATCAACATAAATATGCAAAATACAAAGAGGTATCAGACAGGGTTGTATACTGTCCCCATTGTTGTTCAATTTGTATTCAGATAGAATATTTAAGGAAGCGCTGCATAATTTGGAATGGGGTGTGAAGGTTAATGGAATTCTGATAAATACAATCAGATATGCAGACGATACAGTTATTTTAAGTGATGATATGAATGGATTACAACACATTTTAAGTGCCATTGACACAGTGGGAAGAGCGTTTGGCCTAAATATAAACTGTTCAAAACCAAAATGCATGGTATTTAGCCGTTTGGCCCATCAAGATTCACGTTTATATGTTGATGGTCATATAATTCAAAGAGTACCCAGTTTTAAATATCTTGGTTGCCATATTACTGAACAACTAGATCCAGATAAAGAGATAAAATGTAGAATCGAGATAGCCCGCACGACATTTTTAAAAATGAGGTCATTCTTCTGTAATGATACCTTGCAACTTCAACTTCGAAAGCGCATGATTAAATGCTACATTTGGTCAGTCCTCTTGTATGGTATCGAAGCATGGACATTAAAAATATCCACCATTAACCGTTTGGAGGCCTTTGAAATGTGGCTGCACAGACGTATTCTGAAAATACCATGGACGGCTATGCTGACAAATGTGGCAGTCCTTAAGAGAGCAAATGCTACCCGCGAGCTGCTTGATAACATCAAATATAGAAAGATGGCCTATTTTGGACACGTAGTAAGGGGAGAACGGTATAATATTCTTCAACTTATTATGATGGGTAAAATCGAAGGACGCAGAGGAATTGGTAGAAAGCAGGCCTCTTGGTTGAAGATTATCCGGGAGTGGACAGGAATAAAGAAAGCAGAACACCTATTTAGAATAGCTCGAGACAGAGACAGTTTCGCCATGTTAATCGCCAACGTCAAGGGGACTTGATAGGGCACGTTAAGAAGAAGAAGTCAAAATTTTATAACGGTGGAGTAAACCTGCCTGCGGTTGGACCAATTACAATTAAGTATTACAGCGCGGTATATTTGAATCACTCCTCTTGGCTTAAAAACAAACTATAGATGGATAAAATATTTCAAAGAAATGTACGAAGAACAGAATATAATAAACGGAATAGAAGAGGAACCTAACAGACAACCAATGAACATGAACACCGAAGAATTCACCCATGAAGAGATAAAAGATGCAATTAAACAATTAAAAAGAGGAAAAGTCGCCGGAATAGACAATATTTCTGCTGAGTTAATCAAAGCAAACATCGAAACGTCCTCCTCTATACTATACACACTTTTAAATAAAATTTGGAGAACCGAACAGCTACCCAGAGAATGGACGCAAGGCTTTATTGTAAAAATTACTAAGAAGGGCGACACATCCAAATGTGAAAATTGGAGGCCGATCACCCTGCTATGCACAACAAGCAAAATAATGACCCGAATTATGCTTAAAAGAATGAAGAAGGAATTTGATAAAGCTATAAGGGAAAACCAAGCTGGATTACGGTCACGAAGATCCTGCATTGACCACATTTGTACGATGAGAACGATTATAGAGCAATCATTAGAGTGGCAGAATAAGCTATATGTGAACTTTATAGACTTCGAGAAAGCGTTTGATCGTGTAGATCGCAAAGCCTTATAAAAATTGCTAGAGAAATACGGAATGCCTCTCAAGTATATCAGAATTATAAAGCTGTTCTATGAAGGGTCCACAGCATGCATAGTCCACGAAGGCAAGTTAACAGAACAAATAGATATTGGTACAGGAGTAAGGCAAGGCTGTGTGCTCTCTCCAACCTTATTCCTGATAGTAATCGACGAAATAATGTCTAAGGCTACTAGTAATAGGACTGGAATAAGATGGAATGTTTTTAACCAACTTGAGGACTTGGAATTTGCAGATGACATATGCCTTTTAACAGAAAAAAGACAACACATGCAACGCAAAACTGAAAAAGTAGCAGAGGCAGGGAAGAAAGTCGGACTTAACATAAACGTCAGAAAAACTAAGATAATGAAAATCAATACACCAAGAGAAATGGGAATATCACTGGGAGGTATGGAATTAGAAACGGTAGAGAAATTTACCTACTTGGGCAATATTTTGAACAACAAAGGAGGGACGGAGGAATGCGTAAAACGGAGAATAGGAATAGCTCAAAACGCATTTAATATGCTAAGGAAAATGTGGTCTTCACGTCAGATGACAAGTAAAACTAAGATAAGATTATTCAACAGCAACGTGAAGACTGTTCTTAACATATACTGGCCAAACCGCATATCAAACCAAGAATTATGGACAAGAACTAACCAGGTACCTATATCTAAGACAATATGCAAAAGGAAATGGAGTTGGATGGGACACACACTAAGAACACCTGCTACAGACATAGCGAGGCAAGCCCTAGAATACACACCACATAGCAAGAGAAGACCAGGCAGACCCGTAGAAACGTGGAAAAGAAGTGTGGACAAAGAAATTAATGCTATTGGGAAAACCTGGGCAGAAATAAAGATTAGTGCAAATGATAGGACAGAATGGAGGCAGACAGTTGACGCTCTATGCTCCGCATGGAGTGAAGAGGAATAAGTAAGTAAGTAAGTAATACCCTTAGGGTACCAGTAGCCCTTGTGCCAAATTTTTAAAAATAGAATTAATAATCCTCTATTGATTTGTAAAATGACATAAGGGAAAGAATCGTCGCAGCACATGTGATTTTCTTTACAAAAGAAAATTCTATATTGCAGTTTTTACAAAGTTAAAAGTAACAATTTTTGCAAACAAAAAATGTTGCGATACTTAAAGACGGCCCATACCAAAGTTCATTAAATTAACAAAACTGACATTCATGCTCCAAAAGGTTAACGGATTTCGGTTTTGATGCTTTTCCGCCTGGTTTTGTATACATTCTCGTTTTAGTCACTAAAAAGTATGTGGCCAACAATGAAACCACTGGACAATTTCCGTTATTAAACAATAAAAATAGAAAGCTGTACATGCAAGTTCAGACTTCACCCACATCCTACATTCAATACAAACAGTACAATCACATCAATGATGACATAGTTTTTCCACTGACTCATGTGACCAGAAGAATTATGGATCACTGCATCCCAATGCTTAATTGCCCGCATAATGTGGATTGTTGAATAGTCAGAAAGAGGACAGTATAGAAGGCTGAAATTATTAAAATAATATTTTATTATTGTAAACATATTAGTAGATAAGGGTTAGATACATTTAGGACGCAATAATGGAAGGTTATATTTATTAAAATGATTTAAACCGGCATACATTAAATTGTTGGTTTTTCTGTTGCATCATTATATTAACTAGTTTGGCCTTCTGAACCACTATTTCGTTTACTTATCTCTCTCAATATCTTTTTCATTTGTGTTTTATCGACCATCTACGAAAAACAATTAAAATATAAACTGTATGACGGTATAACTTTACGTCTTCGGTAAATATGTTTATTATACAGTGCTAGTCAAAAGTCCTGTCCCTCTTGTATCTTTTGAACGGTTATACATACTTATAATGGTGAAATTTTGAGGTAAGATATAAACAGACGTAAGCTTCTCAACTAGTTATAACAGGTGACGTAATAGTGACAGTTAATTTTAAATTGGACCTTAAGAGGAAACAGTAGCGATCAACAGGTAGCGAAAACGCGTTCCAAGATTGCGGCTGTAATTTTGAATATTTTTTCGAGATATTTGGCACACGTATTCGTAATATAATAAATAATGGCGATACAGAGCCCAATTTGAAAAATATATTAATATGTGGAAATTACTCTGTAATTAAATACAGTATTAAAAAAACGAGCCTGTACCGCCATTAAGAAGAACAAAAAAATACACTTTCTTCAAATAAACTTTTTTATTTGATGCCTAGATTTTGTGTCATTTTGGAACTACTAATGAAATAAAAAATTTTAGTAGTTCCAAAATGACACAAAATCTAGGCATCGGATAAAAAAGTTTTTTTAAAGAAAGTGTATTTTTTTGTTCTTCTTAATGGCGGTACAGGCTCGTTTTTTTAATATTGTGTTTAATTACAGAGTAATTTCAACATATTAATATATAAAAAATAAAAAATGAATAACCATTCTCAATTATTAGAAAAACTTTCGAAACTTATTAGTCTCTCATCAGGAGGCACATATGCTGCTCTCCCCGATCCAACCAAAACAAACCCCAGCGTGCAGTCCCGAATCGCAACGAACGAAATGGCATAGATGCCCTAGCGGCAACTGCTAGCAAAAGACTAAGTTTTCACTCTAATGGCATATAGCATATCCCACCAGAATGAAAACAATGGGAACCTTCTCTGGTTACACCTCCGAGGCTTCTAAGCATCCGTATGGCTTGCAAATTGTAGAAGCCTCGGAGGTGTAACCAGAGAAGGTTCCCATTGTTTTCATTCTGGTGGGATATGCTATATGCCATTAGAGTGAAAACTTAGTCTTTTGCTAGCAGTTGCCGCTAGGGCATCTATGCCATTTCGTTCGTTGCGATTCGGGACTGCACGCTGGGGTTTGTTTTGGTTGGATCGGGGAGAGCAGCATATGTGCCTCCTGATGAGAGACTAATAAGTTTCGAAACCGGTAGAGGTGCTTGCAGCACTCTCTGATTGGACTGGAATATGGTTCGGCTGTATTTTCGTTTTGCAACGAAATTGAGAATGGTTATTCATTTTTTATTTACATTTACTCTGTGTGGAGTATGAAGGGAACCAGTCTCGTTGGAACTTTACCGCGCTGAGCAGATGGGACATGAATTGTAAATTGTAGAATTCCCTCATCTTCCTTAGTCTCAGCATCCGTATGGCTTGCAAATTGTAGAAGCCTCGGAGGTGTAACCAGAGAAGGTTCCCATTGTTTTCATTCTGGTGGGATATGCTATATGCCATTAGAGTGAAAACTTAGTCTTTTTTTTATATTAATATATTTTTCAAATTGGGCTCAGTACCGCCATTCTTTATTATATTACGAATAAGTGTGCCAAATATCTCGAAGAAATATTCAAAATTACAGCCGTAATCTTGGAACGCGTTTTTGCTACCTGTTGATCGCTACTGTATCACCTTAATGCAAGTGATACCTCGTTTGAAAGGTACCTATAGGGCTTTTCATTCACAGTCATTTGTTTCGAGCTTCTGTCATGTGTCACATAATATTAATATATCTACGTCATACGTCTTTGATTTGTATCATTGGTATATAAAAATCTGTCATGTGTCACATAATATTAATATATCTACGTCATACGTTATTGGTATATACCAATGATACAAATCAAAGACGTATGTCGTAGATATATTAATATTATGTGACACATGACAGAAGTTCGAAACAAATGACAATCGATGAAAAGCCATATTACTTTCTGTAGTTTTTAATTGTTTATATTTATTTCATAAATAATAAAATATGAGTTTTTTTGTAAACTGGGGTTCTATTAACAGCATTAAATAACGTTTATTAGTAATATTTCTTAACTATAATTTTTATGCAAGGTCCCTATTACTGTATGCATCCACATAATATAATTTAATTTGGTTTTTTAATAAATACATTACGCTATTTTATTATTGACATAAAAAGACCTAAAACCATATACATATACATATTAACATAGTATGTACTATTATTACGTATATTCTGTACACTTATTACGGCTTGCCACCAACGATCGGTTATTAAAATATTCCGGTTATAAGAATATTTTTGCTTGGCACGAAGGCTATTCCAATAAGCGGGTTAGACTGTATGCGAAAGATGTTTTTAATTCGTTTATTTTATTAATTAAGCACTTGTGAAAAATATAAAACAAGAAAATAAATGTTTACAGATAGGTCTGGATCCCGCGTATAAAAAAAAAGTTGATTAATAGCAAGCTGAAAATTTGTTAATAGCTTAAGGGTGTCTAGTCGGACAAACTTTGATATATTGGAACACTGGAACAGGGAAGTTTTAATTGTGGAACAGGTTAAAAATTTGGAACGGTCAGACCATGAAAACGGCACATGTATTTTGTCCGACAGAACAGACTTAAACTCTCCGAACAGATATTAAACTCTCATGCAAAAATCAGACTGCTATTTATCACCTGTCATAATTCCTGTCATTTGACATATTCTACATGTTCTACTCATTAAAACGCCCATTCGGTGATAAATAGCAGTCTGATTTTTGCATGAGGGTTTAATATCTGTTCGGAGAGTTTAAGTCTGTTCTGTCGGACAAAATACATGTGCCGTTTTCATGGTCTGACCGTTCCAATTTTTTAACCTGTTCTACAATTAAAACTTCCCCTGTTCCAGTGTTCCAATATATCAAAGTTTGTCTGACTAGACACCCTTAAGCTATTAACAAATTTTCAGCTTGCTATTAATCAACTTTTTATTCATAAGGGGATCCAGACCTAAGATTATATACTTTATTATTATGAACTAAACATAAACATTGCATTTTTTGCACTGTAAAAAAAAGAAATGAAAAATTAAGCATTTTAGTCAAAATGTCAAAAAGTCAAGAGTGTTAATTATTCTAATTGGGAAATAAGTCACAATTTAACTTGAAAAAATAATTAATAATAATAATAATAATCTTAACAACGACGTCCGAAGTGGAAGTCGAAACGGAAATAAAATTATTTTTTCAAGTTAAATTGTGGCTTATTGTTTTCACCTAATTTTGAAAAGATGTGAAAACTTTGAATTATCCACGTCCGTCTGTCCGTCTGTCTGTGTGTGAACACAACTCCTCGTTCATTGTAGCAGGTAGAATGACAAATGAGGTGTCAAATGAAAGCTTATAATCCAAGGATGGTACTTAAGGTGAGAAATTTGACCTAGGCTATCTGTGCGTCTGTCCGTCCCACAGCGAATATACCTCCTCCGCCTTTATACCAGGTAGAATGACAAATGAGGTGTTAAATGAAAGATTATAATCCAAGGATGGTACTAAAGGTGAGAAAACTGACCTAGGCTGTCCGTCCGTCTGTCCGTTCGACTGCGAATATAGCTCCTCCGTCAATATACCAGGTAGAATGACAAATGAGGTGTCAAATGAAAGCTTATAATCCAAGGATGGTATTAACGGTGAGAAATTTGACCTAGGCGGCGGTCTGTCCGTCTGTCCGTTCGAACTCGAATATAGCCCCTTTGTCAGTATACCAGATAGAATGACAAATGAAGTGTCAAATGAAAGCTTAGAATCCAAGGATGGTACTAAAGGTGAGAAATTTGACCTGGGACTTGCGGTCTTAGAAAAGCAACCAGAAGTACTGTTTTAAAGTCCCCGGAATAGTCCAAGTGATATATTATTCGATGCGCCCTCGCAAGACGAGAACAAATGTATTCTGTCCGTCCGTGAATACAACTCCTCCGTTATTAATACAGATAGAATGACAAATGAGGTGTCGAATGTAAGATTATAACCCAAGGATGGTATTAAAGATGAGAAATTTGACATCGGACTTCCGGTTTTAGAGTTGCAACCGTAAGTACTGTTTTAAAGTCACCGAAATAGTATAAGCAATATATCATTCTACGTGCCTGAGCAAGATGAGAAAAAATGTAAAATGTTGGTTTAACATTATTTTCGATTAAAAAATTTTAACTAGAAGTGCAATTATAGTCACATAAATAGTACATGTAACACATCAATCGAAGCGTATTGAAGTTGAGTTTGAATCTTTAGTTTCGGTTTTGAAATCATTTCTGTTTAAACAATGATGACCCAAAGTTTAGTAAAAATCACTCAAAATTAGTAAAATATTATATCAATCGACACAAATTTACACGAAGAGTTCAAATATCGACTGCCAGTTCTACTTTCTAGGTATTACTTTGGGTGAAAACCTAGAACTTACGACGTTTAATTACTTGTTTCCCAATTAGAGTAATTACTTAAGAAATGCCACAAATAAATAGCTTCAGAACAATGTCTCTAGGGTGTTTTTTACCTTGAAATTATTTGAAAAATTAAATTTTCAAAATAACAGTTGCCTGCTCGCACTATGGTCATATTGTGTAAACTGAGAGTACTCTAGAATATAGGAGATTTCATAGCTGGCAAGTGCCGTTTGCCGATTGCAATATTGGTTGTCTTGGTTGTCACACTAAATTTTGTTGGGTCAATATTGACCCACCATACCAGTTGAGAGTTAAATCTACATATCGGTTTTTTAAAAATAAATTTGTACTACTCCCTATATATAAAATATATTTTAAATTTCTTTCGTTTATGTATAAACAACTTCCGTCTAAATGACGATAATAACCAACTTATTTATTGTATTTTATAATAAATATAAAAATCCATCCGTAGTTGATTTAAATTCAGACATCAATACAAGTATTGTCTGCTAGAATCCATGGCAACCATGATTAAGTACACCGTTACAAATATAAGACAGCAAGCAACTGTACTAATAACGAATGTTGGATTTTGCCTAAACATCATAAGAAGGAATACCGTGACTATCAGTACAACTGTGGCAAGAAGTGGAATTAATATCAGGGGACTCCATTCTGTATTTTCTTTTCCTACAACAAAAGATAATAATATTAAAAAAATATTACCAACTATAACATATTGATCTTTTTCATAGTAATTTATATCCAAATAAACTTGAAAATAAGCAAAAAGTAATAGTACCTATATAGTGCAGTTACCTTATGGAATAAAACAGTGAGTTATTATTATTTTATTTATTCAAAACATTACAAAGCATTCCGTTTGTAAGGTTAAGTGACGGCCAAAAGGCCAGTTATCAGAACCAGTTTTGGTTCTACAACTGGTCCATAATTACTAATGTGTTTAACAAATCCTTCCAAATGCTTCCTTCAAAGCACCAATTAATTTTATTTAATACGCTGCTTGATACTAATATACAAGAGTACTTAATAGCACTTGGTGAAGTTGTTCATCCACGGAATATTTTAATTTCATCAAGACTATCAAATAACAGAATATGTATTTATCTCTCCAGCGAATCCTTGGTGGAAAAATCTATGTCCGGTCCAGCAGAAATAACAATTAAAGGAGAAAATCTAAAAGCACGAAAATTGATAACTCCGAAAGAAAGACTGTTACTATCAAATGTTTGCCCTTCTATTCCACATATTCTAATAGAGAATGAGTTAACCAGATTAGGTCTTAAATTAATGTCACCTTTAACCTTCCTTAGAATCGGTAGTCAACTTCCAGAATTTCAACACGTCCTCAATTTTAGAAGACAAACTTATATTCGACCACTTGTAGATATAGACCTTCCTTCTTCTTTCTTAATTACATATGAACAAACTTCGTATCGCATATTTTTAAGTTTAGATAAACCTTCGTGTTTTATCTGTAAGAAAACAGATCACATTGCAGCAAATTGTCCAAATCATAATTAACAAATCTTTATTTGCATGATAAAAACAATTAAGCCGTATCTTACAAAAAAAAAGCATGAGAACCAAATGCACTAAATTATTAAACAAAATACTCAAAATGCTAGACGATGCTGATAATCAAGAAAGTCATGGTACAACAAATTCAACTCAAGAAATAAACTAAAATCTTTGATCCGATTCTTCAATGGAATGTTAACGGTTTCTAACCCCCTTTAGAAAGATATCTCTCTCTCCTTAATAATTAATTCTCAAAATTTTTTTGATCAGATAAACACAGTCACTTCTCCTCCCTGGACCTTTCGTCCTACAATATGTGATCTAACTCTTTCTGAATACAATAAGCTTGATACCACCCACGCAACAATTATTCAATCGTTTCTCAACATACTTGCTTGTTTTACAGATCATTGTCATATTTATATAGATTCATCCAAAACTGTTGATGGTGTGAGATCATCAATTAGAGATTCGAACACTATATTACAATTTAAATTTACTCTGCAGAACTATATTCAATTATGCAAGCCCGCATTCATATTCGTACTTAAAAATTTACAAAATCTGTCGTAATTACCGAATCTCTCAAGGCATTACATACGATAGAACAGTTATATACAAGTTATCCTATAGGCATTTTAATAAAAGAACAAGAATTACATTTCCTAAAGAACACGAGGCAGCATGTAGGCTTTATATGGGTTTCATCATACATTGGACTTCAAGGAAACGAAAAAGCAGTTTTTCATAACAGAGAAGCAATACACAGTGCGTTTTCAGTGTTAGTGAACTTAGTGTCTGTTTCCGACTTCAAATCGTTCCTTAAAGGAAAGTGATAAACAAACGGGAAAACACTCAATACCTAACAGTCTAAAAGCAGTCTTAGGACCACACTGCAAGCTTACAATTTATTTGAAAGCATGGGCGTAACCAGGGGGTAGTTTTGGGGGTTATAACCCCCCTTTGGATGTACTTTGAGCTGTATACGCTTAACGCCATTATTATTCCATACCCCCCAGAGACCTTTAAGTAGACGTACACCCCCCTTAGAACCATCCTGGTTACACCTCTGTTTGAAAGATAATAATGATTTAATCAAATTGTAACCACTGTTAACATTTTGTAAATCCCATTTCTAATTTGTAAATTATGATATTGTTACTTACCTGTGAACATATGTAATAATAAAAAATACTATGTATTATGTTTAAGTAATCATGTATTAATTGGGTCGCGGACGTTTCCCCAACTGTCATCAATACGACTAAGTTCACGAGTAACTTTGATACGAGAATTATAAAAGAAATATGCATTGAAATCCAGATCCCGTAATTCGTTAAGCGTGATAAAGTGAGTACAAAGATATATATATTTGTTTCTTTGTAATTACAGCTTCAATTTACCGTACACTTCTCGTAGACTCTGCCGATAAGGTAGAGTCCTGTTGGGGAAAAGTCGCGCGCCCGTATTAATTATAGTACAGCTAATAACCCAAAGTGGTTGATGCTGTTATAAATAAAAAAAAACTTTAACATATTGCCATTTTCTAAATATACAGGGTGGCCGGACTAAAACGAAATAAAGCCATTATCAGAAACTACGACATTATTATTATTATTATCCCGGTTATTTACAGCGTTCTTCGCCTTCCGGTTCCCAGTTTCCACCTTCGTCGGTCGTTCCATTCGCCAGGGTGAAGATTCTTTTCCGACATTGCCTTCTGAATGCCGCATAGCCAGGATTATTTTGGCCTTCCTCTCTTCCTTCTTTCCCTTGGCGTCCATTTTAAAATTTGTTTTGGCAGCCTGTCGTTGTCCATTATTTCTACATGACCATACCAGGTGTTGTCTCCTTTGAATTTCGTCTCTGATGGTTGACTTGACTCCCATTGTATTTCTGATTTGGTCATTTTGTATTCTTTCAAGCCTTAATTTTTTAGCCGATCTTCTCCAGAAGTCCATTTCAGTTTCGCAACAGAAGTTGTCATGTTTCGCATCCATAGCAGGGGCGGCCCGTCGGGGTAGGCAAGGTAGGCCCCGCCTAAACTCTTCAAATATACAATAATATAAATTATTAATATAAATTACGTATTTCAAAATCGATAAATTTTGACACAATACCTACAATAAAGTAACTACTTTTTAATTTCTCTCCGAAATTGTAATTATTGTACGCCCCTTGTAGTAGTAGTATAGGGTGACCAAACGTCCCGAAAAAACGGGATTGTCCCGTTTTTTATCGATTTGTCCCGGTGTCCCGAAAAAGTCTCTCGGGACGCCTAAATGTCCCGTATTTGCGTTGGATTGATTTTATGTATCTGACTACATTTTCCCTCTTTAATTTTTCTTCAATTTCGGCGTTTGCTTTCATTATTGTTTCTCTCTCTCTCTCTCTTGTTACATTGTGGCCCAGTAGGTATTATTTTCATTATTTTTCTTTTAAATTTCAGAAGGCTATCTTTCTATTTTTTGTTAATCGTCGTTGTTTCCATCCCATATGTAACAGCAGGTCCTATATTGGTTTACATTATATTTAGAGTCTTGCTTCTCAGCAGCTTTCTAATCATTCCATATGTTTTCCTTCCTTCCAGAATTCTTTTCTCTGTTCTCTGTTTTTCGGTTTTCCCTATTGTAACTCCCAAGTAGCTGAAGGTATATACAGCTTCAAATTTATGGTTCTGTGTTATTAGATATTTCTGAGTTGTTGTGCCATTCTTCCCTATCGTCATGTATTTTGTTTTGTGCTGGTTTATCTCTAGTCCTATTTCCTTCGCTTCCTTATTTAATTTTACAACTGCTTTTATAATAATCTGCTCTTCGTCTTCGCTATGATGACTAGATCATCTGCATATGCTACTAGTTGAAGTTGATCTGTAATAATGTTTTTGTTTGCAAAGTTTGTCCTCATGATCACTTTCAATATCAGATTAAATGATAGTGTCGGGGAGATAGAGTCACCTTATTTCACGCCTTTGTTTACATTGATCTCCTTAGAAGTTGTTTCGTTGGAACTGATCCTTGCTTTGGTTTTCTTTAGGCTCACTGTTAGCATATAGCATAACATTCTCTAGCTCCTCCATCAGTTTCGTCCGATTGATTGTATCAAAAGCGTTTTTGAAATCTCTAAATATTAAGTGAATTTCTCTGTTATATTTTCTAGATTTTTGAATTATTTGCTTTATTGTTGTGTGGAATATTTAATCGTCGACTTCCCCGGTCTGAACCCGTTCTGGTATTCTCCTAATATCCGTTCAGCGCATTATTTAAGTCTCATGTTTAGTATGTTTGCTAGAATGTTATATGTGATGTTTGATAAAGTTATTGCTCTGTAACACTCCTCCCGATCTCCTTTTTTTATATATAGGTACTATAATATCAGTGTTCCAATCGTCTGGTAGTCTGTTCTGTCCATAATTTGTTGTATTAGCTGGTTTGTTTTTTTATGTAATTCTCTTCCTCCGTATTTTATTAATTCTACTGCTTTTGCATCTTCTTCTGCTACTTTTCCGTTTCCTAGGTTTTTAATATTTGTTTTTGTACTTTTTCTGTGAAAATTTCTTCTTCGTCGTTATCTTCTAGGGCCTTACTTCTTCATCGCAGTGTGTTTTCTCCTTCATAGTGAATAGCATTTTTCCGTAATATTCTTCCCATATTCTGCTGATCTGTTTCTCTTCAAATACGGTTTTTCATTTTTAGGTTTTTTAGTCCTCTTGTTTTGTTTGGTTTAATGCTGAGCTTATTTTTTATTGCTGTGACTTTTTTGTAAAACTGTTTTATTTTATGTTTTTTTTTAATATCCTCCAGCGAAACCAGTCATTTTCTTCTTTTTATTTGTTGAGTTGGCTTTGTTTCTCGCTATTTTGTATTCTTCCCTGTTCTGTTCTGACGGGTTGTTGATCCATGTTTTATTCTGAGTTTTGTAGTATTCTATCTGTTTCGCCGTCTGGATAGTACGTAAATTACATATTCAAAGGTAAATTAAAAAGGATTTATAGGTCCCAAATTAGCTAAAAGACCAATGTAACTTGTGTCTTTCACAAACAATACAAAAAAATTAAGCCATTCCAGTTATGCTACTGCTCCTTGAATTTGTCCCGTTTTTTCAAGTTTATGATTTGGTCACCCTATAGTAGTATTAAGATTCTATATTCATTGGTAGTCGCCTAGAATAGAACAACGATGCAAGAGAATTGATGTGCCATCTCGCTCTGTACGCCAGCTAAAGCCCTTAAGTTCTGGCGGTACTGGGCCATAATTTCCACGAATTTTTTAGTAAGTTACGCACCAGATTTTGGAGCCTACAGGCCATCAGCATAACAAAATCGCTCACATCTCAGTTGATTCTCTTGTGTGTTGTGAAACTATTTTAAATTGTTTTTTTATTTGGGCTGTTAGTAGGTTAAGTATTCAATAAAAATAGGAAGGACAATTTAAATTTGTTTATGAAACGTGAAAAGTGAATAATAAACAGACAAATTTAAGATTTGTCTATTGAAGTGTATTTTAATTTAATAGTAATAATTCACCAACAACAAATAAGTCTGTGAATAGTTTGTTATTGGTAGAATAAAATTTTTCAGTCAATTATATTTTATTTTTATTGTGTTTCAATACAATTTTGATAATTTAAAGTTAAAATGACGAATTTTCTTTTGTTACATTTGATTATACATATATTTAAAATTTAAAGCATGGTTAACTTGTCAATTTATTCGAAGAGTAAATCTTTATTTGAGACAAATAAAATAAGTCATGTTTGACGTTGGTGAAACGTAGGTGTGTTAGTTTTATCTGCCGAATATTTTTTTTCACCGAATAAACTACTATTTGTCGTTGGTGAAACCGCCAATAGTAAAATAAAATGAATATTTTACACGATATAATCTGCAGTTTGAACGAGACGCCTTTTTCAAGTCGCCAAAATCGAGAAAGATTAGAAATTATGTTAATAGCTCGATCTTTACCAAATTTAAAAATTTTATCAACAGATAAGAAGAAAGACAATCGACCATTTTCGAGATCGTTTAAAACAATATGGTATGAAAACCATACATGGTTAAGCGGAAGTTATTTTAAAAATTCACTTCTTTGTTGGCCTTGTTTTTTGCTCTTAAATTTGAAGCAAAATAATGTTTGGATGAGTCAGAGATATTCAGATTTGAAAAATTTATCAGATAGTGTCAAAAAACATGAATCTTTGAAAGAACATTTAAACAATTGCTTAGGTTTAAAACGGTTAGAAAAAAAATAATCAAACGATTGACAGTGCTTTAGCTGGACATATTTCTTTATCTAATAAGTTGTATAATGATACAGTTAGAAAAAATAGAATTTGTGGATACATGTCGCCTACCCGCATACTGAGGTAACGAGCCGCCACTGATTCATAGAGCATTATATGTACTTTTAAATATGGAGTTAAAGATGAGATGTTTTTCGTCAGTTCGACAGTTCTTTTGACCATAACATCGGGTTTAGGCATCCAATCACCTTTTTCCTCTCACGGTCCTTTGCTCTATCTCTTTTTCGGTGCGCCCACTCTTGTTGATTGTTGTTTCCAAAAATATATTCCTCACAGTTCTTGATTGTTTCATGTTCGTTAGCTATTAGATCTTCTTTTTTTGTTTCTACTTATAGAAGGTCAACGGTGGACGGAGCAAACGAGATTTGCTCAGAGTGGACGAGAGAAATCCAATGGTCCCGAAAGCGGAAGAACTGAGTTAAGGTAAGACTAGTCTCTACAGTCCTGAAAGACAACTAGTCTAGAGGAAGAAAACCTTGATCAAAAATTACCCGGTCCTCCTGGAGGGGGTTAAGTCATGGGGCCAGCACCTCCATACTTGTAGAAATCATATAAAAGCTAATAATCCTAGTAGTATGAACTACGACAACATTTCTGAAACACCTAGTGGCAGGTCAATTTTTTATTAAAGATGGACACATTTTTCCGATATTTTCGATTAGTCTACTTTCACCCCTAAGCCAGGGTAAGAATCACTGCAGCATTTTTAATAGCAGTGGAGGTCAAGTAAGATATCATTTGAAAGCACTCGAATGTATAGAGAATACATTCGTTGACAATTCGTTGAATTAGTAATTCTTCTAAAGACACGGATGGTGTTCTATAGATTTTATTTTTTTGGGTTTCTCTATAAAAAATTTAGTGGAAACAAATCTGGTGATCAAGGAGAACATTCGATGCTGCCTCTCCTACCAATGCAATGCGATGGAAAATTTTGATTTAAATATTGACGTAAAGTATAATGCAGAGGAGCACCGGACTATTGAAAAATCAAATGATCCTAATCATATATTGTTGATCAGTTTTAATATTAGTTAAGGCAGTATGTATTTATCACGTCTTGCAGTAATTTCCTATAAACGGTTGTCATAATAATCCTCATTTAGTTCCTGCTCTGAAAGTATTTTATATGAATGGATTTCGTTCGTATTCAAAGTGGCTTGGATGCTAGTTGTATTGATTCTACACTAAGCGCCGGGACAGGTGTAATTTGCTAACATTTTAGGCACCATAAGAGTATATATCTTAAATACCTAGTAGAACCAAAAATAAAACGTATGAGCACTATACCGTCACTTTAGTGGCACATCCGTCGACAGTGGTAGGGTGCATCAAACTTTACACTTATGGACGGGAAAAATACATTAGAGGATACCCGTCCCCACGCTCAGAATTCATTTTTTTTTTATTTTAAGCTCTATATGATTAAAAAATTTGATGACAGACTAAGCGCAATTTCAAATCTGAAAAATCGGAAAAATCTGAAAAAAATTAGAAATATTTTAAAAGGAAAGAATATTTTAGTTCCTGTCCCATTTTGACTTAGAAATATTGAGTTTGATAAAATACACAAAATAAAATTAAAAAAATTAGACCTGCAGCCATCTCAAAAAAAATTATACGCTTTTCTCCAAAAACAAATTTTTTTTAAGGATGTACACCCAATCTAGGGACCTATAAAAAATAATATGTTTTGTGAACAATGCGTGTGAATTTTTTTGGAATTTTAAAATTTATTGCATCCACCCTAAAAAAAATAAAAACGAAAAATCTTTCTTTCATAATTTATTGCCTTATATTAAAATATCTACCGCCAATAGAAATAATATTACCATTGTCGATATTTGGTAAGGGTCAAAGGTAAGGTTGATAAAAATTATGGTGGAACAATATTAGTTTTAAAACAGTATAATTTACTGTGTAGAGTATTTTCAAGACCTTAAGAGTTCAGTAACTGACATCCATGATTGAATAAATAAACTTTTTATTTCGATATATCAAGTTTATCGACTTTTAGAAAATATTTCTTTGTATCGTATCTTTAGAAACTTAGCGCATTGATAAAAAATATATTATTAGGATCATAAGTACTACTATTTAAATAAATTTAATGAAAATATTGTAATAATGAAAATAAATGAAAAAAAGGTATTTTTTATTGAAAAGTACAATTAAACGATTTCATGAATAAATAGTACGAGCATCAAATCTTTGAAAAGGGTAATAAACAAGGGCTAATACTGGCAAGTATATTTTATTTGCTAATTAGTCTAAGTAATGAAGCTTAAAATAGGACGAAACCTCGCAATTTTTACATAATTGATCGATTTGCTTGAAAATTTGAGAATAAGTAGTAGATAGTCCATGGATCAAAATCTATATGATGCCGAAAGGCATTTTACCACGGGGTGGTTGCCATCCCATCTCGGGGGTGAAAATTTTTTATTATATTTTGACCACAAAAGTTGGTAAAAACATTCATTCTAAGCAAAAGATGTTTCATACATTTTTTTGATAAAATTAATAGTTTTCGATTTATTCGCTATCGAAAGTGTTAGTTTTACATCGAAAAAATCAATATTTTTAATAATAAGTTTTCTGCTGAAAGCTGCAAAAGTTTTCGTTTTATCAAAACAACTTTAATTAACAAAAATGTACTTTTCGAAAAAATAAACAAAACCGTGTTTTTTAATTTTCTTTGGGACCAATAGTAATCGAGCTATACTTTATTATATGTTGGCTCTTCCTCGTCAAATGCTAAATATCGTAGTTTCAAAGTCAAAAGACGGGAAAACTATGCATTTTTCGAGGACAACTTGTTTAAACTAATTTAAAGTACTTAAAAATATCTATCTATAGGAATATAAAAAGTCTGTAGCTCAAAAATTAAGTGACTTATAATGAAACGAATGTCAGTTCAGAATTTTTTCAGCGAAAATATGATCGCAAGCAACCCCCTAATCACCACCCTAATTAAAATTAGTCATTAACCTTTTTTTTAGTCTTTTTTATGTATGTTTTATTAATAGGTTCTGAAGTTTGACCCGCTTAGAATTTTGGTTTAAAAAAAATGGAGTTAAAAGCGAATTACGAATTTTTGTAGTGTGGAAAAAATGGTTTTTCTTCAGAATAGCAAGATTAGCATCAGAGATACGAAAAAATTTTTACATAGAAAATTTTAGCTCATTTAATTCCCAAAAATCTGATTTTTAAAAAATTTTTCTAGGGTAGAAATTGAGTGTGCTATTGACAATTAAAACTTGTAATAACATGCAAAAACCACCTTTACCAACCCTTTCAAAGTCACCTTTTTTGCGACTAAGGATTTTAAAAAGATTTAGTGTTAATAGGCTTATATAACTTGTAAAACCCTACAACATTGTTTTTTACCAAACTTTCTAAGATAAAAAATAAAAAGTTACGGTTAAAAAATTAATATATTTTTTTGAAAAAAGAAAAAAAAATTAAAAAACAATTGGAAGCATAATAATGTAAGTTAGCGGCATTGGCCTTATTCATTCTTATTTATTTATAAACTATTAATAGATTCTAGAAGTTTAACTGGCTTAGAATAATAGTATGGTATAGTTAGACCCAAACCCAGACATCCAAAGTGAAAGTTATCCTCCGACACCAAATTGTTCTATATGGTCCACATAATGTTCAGAAAAAAGTCACACCACTTTGAGCGTCGGGTTTGGGGGAGAGCGGGGAGAAATCTGCAAATTCGTAGTTTTTTAGGTTTTTCGTCAATATTTCTAAAACCAAGCGGTTTAGCATGAACAACCCTTCACGCAAAATTGTTCTACATTAAATTTGAAATAAAAAAGGCCCTATGCATAACCCTTCTAAAATGAACGGTTCCAAAGTTACGGAGGTAGTATAGTATAATTGGTCCAAAAAAAGGCCTAACCCAGACATCCAAAGTAAAAGTTTTCCTTCAACACCAAATTGTTCTATATGGTGCACATATTGTTCAGTAAAAAGTTACACCATTTAGAGCGTCCGGTTTGGGGGGAGATGGGGGAGAAGTCGGTAAATTAGTAGTTTTTTTAGGTTTTTCGTCAATATTTCTAAAACTATGCTTTAGTGTAAGGAATGTTCTATAGAAAAATGTTCAACATAAAATTTAAAACAAAAAAGGTTCTATACATTATACAGGGTGTAACAAAAATACAGGTCATAAATTTAATCACATATTTTGGGACCAAAAATAGTTTGATTGAACGTAACTTACCTTAGTACAAATGTGTATATAAAAAAAGTTACCACCCTTTGAAGTTACAAAATGAAAATCGATTTTTTCCAATATATCGAAAACTATTAAAGATTTTTTATTGAAAATGGACATATGGCATTCTTACGACAGTAGCATCTTAAGAAAAAATTATAGTGAAATTTGGACACCCTATAAAAATTTTATGGGGGTTTAGTTCTTTTAAGCTCCTCCAAACTTTTGTGTACGTTCCAATTAAATTATTATTGTAGTACCATTACTTAAACAAAATAATTTTAAAACTTTTTTGGCTCTTAGTACTTTTTCGAAAAGCCAGTTTTTATCGAGATATTTTGAATATTTGTCAAATCCACCACATATTTGTATATGGTTAAGTACGATTATGGAGACTGGGTAATAATATAAAAATTTATGTATGATTTACATTTTTAGGTATATTTTGAACTGTATTAAAAAAGAAGTCATATCTCGATAAAAGTTGCCTTCTCGAAAAAATATTAAGAGGCAAAAAAGTTTTAAAAACATTTTGTTTAACTAATGGTATCGCAGTAATGGTTTAATTGGAGCGTACACAAACATTTGGGGGGTTTAAAGGAACAAAACCCCCATAAAATTTTTATGTAAACATATTAAAAAGAAGCCGCAACTCGATAAAAACTACCTTATCGAAAAAATACTAAGAGCCAAGAAAGTTTTAAAAATATTGAATTTAACTAATGGTACCACAATAATAATTTAATTGGAACGTACAGAAAAGTTTGGGGGGTTTAAGGGAACAAAACCCCCATAAAATTTTTATGGGGAGCACAAATTTCACTATAATTTTTCTTTACGATGCTCCTGCTATAAGAATGCCACATATCCATTTTCAATAAAAAATCTGTAATTGTTTTCGATATATTCGAAAAAATCGATTTTCATTTTGTAACTTCAAAGGGCTATAACTTTTTTTGTTTGCATATTTGTACTAAGGTAAGTTAGGTTCATTCGAACTATTTTTGGTCCCAGAATATGTGATTTAATTTATGACCTGTATTTTTGTTACACCCTGTATAATCAACGGTTCCAGAGTTACGGAGGGTGAAAAGTGGAGGTTTTCGATACTTTTTATATTTACCAATTTCTCCCCCCTCTCCCCCACAAACATATAGAACAATTTGGTGTTGAAGGATAACTTTCACTTTGGATGTCTGGGTTATGCCATCTTTTGGATCAACTATACTACACTATAATTAGTTTTTAAAAAACTGGAGTTAAAAGCGAATAACGAATTTTTGTAGTTTGGTAAAAATGCCATTTCCTTCAGAATAGAAAAATTAGCATTAAAGATACGAAAAAATGTTTCAATATAAAATTGTAGTTTATTTAATTCCCAAGAGCTTCCTATAGAATATTTTTTGCTTAGAATGAATGTTTTTATCAACTTTTGCGGTCAAAATTAAATTAAAAAATTTCCACCCTCGACATGGGGTGGCAACCATCCCCGTGGATTTTGATCCTTGGACTAGCCACTACTTCTTCTCAAATTTTCAAGCAAATCGATCCATTCTTTAAAAATTTCGAGGTGAAAAGCTTCGGTTCCTTGCCTAAATATAGGAAATGCGACTTTGTTACTAAAAATGGACGAATATAATAATAAAATTAAAAAGATATTGTACACTACAAACTGAAAGTTGATATAAAAACTAAAAGAGGAGTGTGTTATCAGCTTTACTATGTATTGGATTACATTAAGCTCAGCGATGGCCGCAAATTCAATGAATAAGTAATTAGACGATCAAAAGTATCAGATGTAATGTAAAAGATGTCCATGTTAAAATGGAAATGGGCAGAACACATAGGAAGAATGGAGGACAATCGGTGAACGAAGCGAATGGAGACCAAGAGCAAATAAGAGAAATAGAGACATACCTCAAACCAGAAAAGGTGATGAAATCAAGCGAATGATTGGTCACGAACGGATGCAAAAAACAACGAATAGAAATGAAGGGGCAAACCTGTGAGGCTTACACCCGACATTGGATGAAATAGCTGTTGATGATGATGATGATGACCTCGTATGAAGGCCTATGGGCAACACCAAATGATCATTAAGAAGTATCGGCTACCACTGTTTAATTATATACAGGGCGAGTTGTGAATTTTTAACTGAAATTTATATTCGTCATAATCTTTGAACCGTAAGTTCGACGTGTCTCATATTTTGGTCAAACGTTAGACTACTTTCACCTAATCAACTGATTTATTTAAACCAGAAAAAAATATTAGGTCCGGTTTAAAAAAATTAGTTTGTTTTGTGAATAGAAACAATTTTACCTTGTATACGGTTTTTGAAAACTAGAATAAGGAATTTTACCAATTAGACAAATTAATAGGCAAATGAAATTGCATATTTTTTCCGACGAGAATTTGTTGGTTTCTTATTTTAATTCATTTTGTTTTCATCAGTAATTGGTTTTGAAAACATTTATTGCATAAAGTTCTGGATCCCGCGTATGAAAAAAAAGTTGATTAATAGCAAGCTGAAAATTTGTTAATAGCTTAAGGGTGTCTAGTCGGATAAACTTTGATATATGAGAACACTGGAACAGGGGCAGTTTTAATTGTGGAACAGGTTAAAAATTTGGAATGGTCAGACCACGAAAACGGCACATTTATTTTATCCGACAGAATAGACTTAAACTCTCCGAACAGAGATTAAACGCTCGTGCAAAAATCAGACTGCTATTTATCACCTGTCATAATTCCTGTCATTTGACATATTCTACATGTTCCACTCATTAAAACGCCCATTTGGTGATAAATAGCAGTCTGATTTTTGCATGAGAGTTTAATCTCTGTTCGGAGAGTTTAAGTCTGTTCTGTCGGACAAAATACATGTGCCGTTTTCGTGGTCTGGCCGTTCCAAATTTTTAACCTGTTCCACAATTAAAACTTCCCCTCTTTCAGTGTTCCCATATATCAAAGTTTGTCCGACTAGACACCCTTAAGCTATTAACAAATTTTCAGCTTGCTATTGATCAACTTTTTTTTCATACGCGGGATCCAGACCTAATACTGCAGCGGTATTGATTTATTTTTTCTGTTTATTATTTCAGTAAAGCAAAAATGTTTTGCTTTTGTATTCTATTTATATCTATTTGCAATAAAATAAAGTAATATGCCCTTTTCTTTTTATGCTTTATTCATATTTATATGCTTCAGCCGTTGTTCTACATTTTGATTTTTCATTCGCAATAGCTCGCTAAATAAAGATTCTACAACCAAAGAAAGGCTGGTATTAAATTATTGTCACCAGTAAATTACTAAACTCCACCATTCCTGAAAAGAGGATTCACTTTATTATGAAGAAATGCAATGGCCCCAGCTACCCACTTTTAGTTCACTGAAATATTTTTAAAGGTACGAGACCTGGCACACGAAAACGAAGTGGAAAAACAAGCAATGGTAATTTATGTTTTTAAATACATAATACGCATCTTTTAAGGTCATCGATATAAGTACATAATATATCTATAATATTATGACATCTCCACGATTCGATTTACTTGTAGGAAAAATTATTTATATATTTAAGATAAAATAATCAAAATAAAATATTAACCATAAGTTATAAAAAACGTGGGGGTAGGCGCAAAATATTGGTCCACTGCTATTTAAACGCATTCATTTTTTTTTCGAATCCTGAGAAAAGCAATAAATATTTTTGAAAAATTTAAACGCAGAATGGAAGATTGCATTATTGCCGAGGGTCTAAAGTCCCTTACAATAAACAAAAAGTTTCTTTTGACTGAAATATTTGAGATTAAGAATCACACTAAATTTTCTCTTTTTCTTTTCACCCCTTTAACTTAATAAAATAAACATTATAGAAGTTTTCAAGGACTTTCGGCCCTCGGTAATAATATAATGTAAACTTTTATTCTGCCTTTAAATTTGTCAATAATAACTATTATTATTTTCAGGATTGAAAAAAAAATGAATGCATTTAAATTAGAGGAATTAGAGCATTAGAGGAAGATTTTGCGCCTACCCCATTATCTAAGGTAAAAATTGCAACTAAAAAAACTATAGTAAATCAAGGTTATTAGACAAGCAATGGATAATTCGAAATACAATAAATCACAAGGAGATAATGAACTAGTTTTCGAATCCGTCAGTAACGGCAGCGAAACTCTGGTTCTCAAAATACAAGAACTTTTTAATTTATGCTTACGAGAAAATGCGATCCCTTTCTAAATTACCGGATCATGGTCTAAATGGAGTAGTTCTGTAACAATTCTCGTATATAAAAAACGAGATAAAGCTGATGTAGAAAATTATCGACCCATTGGCCTGTTAAACCATATGAACAAACTGTTCAAAAGAATCATAACAATTATAACAATATGATTAGATAAAAAAAACTTGTAAAAAATCTCTAGACCAAGCGACCAGAGAGCAAGCGGGATTTTGATAAAAGTTTGGCACCAACGACCACCTACAAACGATAAAACAACTCAATTAAAATTGCATAGGATACAATAGACCTCTGACCTTTGGTATTAGAGTTTATAGATTTATATTCGCAAAATTCCATTCCGACAGAGGGCGCTCAAACCTCAAAGATGGAAGATAACTAAAGGAAAACAATCCAATTTGTCATTTGATTTCGAAGTCGTTAAACGTTGAATATAAATCATGTACACAGGTTTTTTGTCAAAGTAACCACTAAGTTTTACACTAAGACATCTTATATGTTAAAGAAGACTGGAATTAAATGCTTTCATATTAAGCTATCGATATATTATTTGTTCAATTTCTATATAAAAAAAATTAAATTAAAGTAGCCATTACTTTTTATCCTGCTCGATATACACAGTCCAGCAAAAAATCTGGTCCCCGATAATTACACAGTACACAAAATACAGTAGTATTTTGTATTTTGACAACGAAACCCGATTTGGGCTTCGAAACGTTAATAAAATCATTTTTTGGTTAAATTGTGGCTTATTTCCCATTAAAAATAGTTGATTGTAAAAATGACAGAAGGAAATAGCTTCAGATCAACCTTCGATTAGAACTGAGAGTAAGAACTCAGAGATACTACGTGTTTCCGATATTACAATATGAAATTGAAAGCTGTTCACTAAAGTAAGAACACATAAATAAGCTACAGTCATTTGAAATATAGTGTTATAGAAAGGATAATTAGAATAGCATGGACACAGACGAAAACGAACACGGAAATATTGCGATAAATGGGCAAAGAGTACGAAATAATAAAGAGAATAAAAATAAAAAATGAAGAACATTTTTTCTTGTAATTCTGTCAAACGAAGTACAAAAAAAATAAACGAGAAATGAAAATTATATAAAAAGTGACAAGAAAATAGATGGGACACAAATCTTCAAAACTATATGGTCGCCAAAAAAGAAGCGAAAGTAGCAGTAGCAAAGTCTAAGCAGAAGCGTATACAAATCTGTACGATCAATTTGATACCAGAGAAGGCGAAACGAAGATATATAAAATAGCCAAACAGAGAGCAAAGTAAAACAAAATAGTAAAAGATGGTTTTGCTTGCTTTCGATTCAGAGGGATACACAATCGCTGGACAGCTGTTTCTACCATTGCAGGCTTCCTTAACAGCGCTAGCGCGCACACCTCTGAATCGAAAACCAGCTAGCCCATCTATTTAAGGGAAGTTTCAAAGACCATTTAAATCCCTATTGGGACGCAATCCAGCGACATCTCTTAAACAAACTGAAAAGTCTTAGATACAGAATTCACCATAATAATAAAAATTAAAATGGTTAATAGTTATTTAAATCTGAAACTTTTCTTGTTGAAAGTTCTCTCTGGTAGGTACATCCTTAATCTGCGACTTTTACAATTTATAAGACAGCAGACGACTAATATAGAAAACAAAAAGTTTTAGGTTTAATTAGGTTTAAATAACTATTTACCATTTTAATTTTTATTATAATGGTGAATTTAGAATCTGAGACTATTCAGTTTAAGAGATGTCGCTGGATTGCGTTCCAATGGGGATTTCAATGATCTTTGAAATTTCCCTTAAATAGATGGGCTAGCTGATTTTCGATTCAGAGGTGTGCACGCTGGCGCTGTTGAGGAAGCTTGCAATGGCAGAAATAGCTGTCCAGCGATTTTACATCCCTCTGAATCGAAACAAGCAAAACCATCTGTTACTTCTCTATCTTTACTCAGACTTGAGTAATATGAATTTTTTTTCTGTCCTTTTCCTAGACGAATGAAAACGGAATATGACTGCATATAGTAGAGTCCTTTTTGTTTTCTATATTCTTTGTCGGCTGTCTTATAAATTGCAAAAGTCGCAAATTAAGGATGTACCAGAAAGAAATTTTCAACAAGAAATGTTTCAGATTTAACAATAGAAGCACCAGAGCGGTCATTTTGACTGCTTTCTATTTTTGACCCTCTGTATTACTTACTCCTAGTTGTTTTAGAAAGTTGATAATTTATGACTTTTCCTAGATCTATTTAAGGATTATAATTCCTCCTTTACAGGTACTTAGTGAAATTACTTTTTGAGATGTGTTAATATATACCTAGAAGCACCAGGGCGGTCATTTTGACTGCTTTCTATTTTTGACCCTCTGTATTACTACTTTTCATAGTTATAGGTCTGGATCCCGCGTATGAATAAAAAGTTAATTAATAGCAAGCTGAAAATTTGTTAATAGCTTAAGGGTGTCTAGTCGGACAAACTTTGATATATGGGAACACTGGAACAGGGGAAGTTTTAATTGTGGAACAGGTTAAAAGTTTGGAACGGTCAGACCACGAAAACGGCCCATGTATTTTGTCCGACAGAACAGACTTAAACTCTCCGAACAGAGATTAAACTCTCATGCAAAAATCAGACCGCTATTTATTACCAAATGGGCGTTTTAATGAGTGGAACATGTAGAATATGTCAAATGACAGGAATTATGACAGGTGATAAATAGCAGTCTGATTTTTGCATGAGAGTTTAATCTCTGTTCGGAGAGTTTAAGTCTGTTCTGTCGGACAAAATACATGTGCCGTTTTCGTGGTCTGACCGTTCCAAATTTTTAACCTGTTCCACAATTAAAACTTCCCCTGTTCCAGTGTTCCCATACATCAAAGTTTATCCGACTAGACATCCTTAAGCTATTACCAAATTTTCAGCTTGCTATTAATCAATTTTTTTTTCATACGCGGGATCCAAACCTATTATTGTAGAAACTTAATATTTTATGACTTTGCTACATATATTTAAGGATTACATTTACAGGTAGATACTTAGTGTACCTAATTACTTTTTGAGTATGTTGATGTCTACCTAGAAAAAATGCGGTCCTTTTTACGGAGGAGAAGTGTCAGATCAGAGCGATAATCAACAGGTAAATTTGCACTTGCGTCGGCAATATGGAACCTATTTACAGAGAATTGTATATTTTGCTATACCTACAACTAACTAAAATATATCTATCGACGAACAGCTTTTTCCCACAAAGGCAAGATGTCACTTCACTTAGTAGGTACATGGCGTATAAACCCAATACGTTTGGAATCAAATTCTGGCTTACAGCTAATGCCTAGACCAAATATTTATTGCACGGATTTCCTTACCTACGGAAAGATTTACCAGACAATTAACTTCTAGGGGAACATGTAATTAGACGTCTAATGGGCCCATTTATGAAATGTCAGACACATAAAAAGAATTACGAAAGAAGGCTTTCAGCAGTACTGGAACAATAAGCCGAGCAAGAAAGGACATTTCTCCGTCAAAAAAAAAAACGAAAAGATGGAATTCTACAAATCAAAAATTTTCGTACACGAAGACTTGAGCTAACCAGGGAAACCAGGTGAACCAGAGAAAAATGATAAAAAAATCTTCTAGCGCTGAGTTATCTATACTCAAACAATATTGAAATAGGCATAGATAAAAAGAAGAAACCTGAAGCCATTACCTACTACAATCACACAAAATACGGAGTAGACGTTCTAGATCAGATGGTCATACAGTGTTCAACCAAATCAGCTTCAAGAAGATGGCCGTTGCAGACTTTTTTTAATATCTTAGATATGGTAGGAATAAATGCTTGGATTGAACAATCCAAGAATTGCGACAAGATCATTTGACTAAGAGCAGGACAACATCAACGGATAAAAATCAGAGATACAACACCTCAATCAAATAATAAACGTAGGCAGTGACAAAAGCTACAGTATCTCGGACATGTGATGCGGAGCGAGAAGTATGGCATCCTGCGACTCATAATGCAAGGAGAGGGAGATGGCAGAAGAAGCATCGGAAGAAGACGAATTTCATGGCTGAGGAACCTGAGAGAATGGTTTGGATGCAGCTCAAAACAACTATTTAGAGTTACTGACCCAAAAATTAAAATAGCTATGACGATAGCCAACGTCCGTAGCGGAGATAGCACCTGAAGAAGAAGAAGTGGCAAACAGGGAACTGCGACAAAAATAAAACATGTGAAATTTGTCATATATATACCTATGTAAAAAATGTGTGTGTAGGTATTGTACAAGCCAAATTAAAAAAATTTGCTACTGCATAAATTGTGCTTAAATAATTAAATAATTTATTTAAATTAACTAAATATGTCTTTTATTAGTTGGTATTAATTAAATATAGGTTTTTTCAAGTAAAAAAGGATACGAAAACGACTGGCGATAGAAAATTCTAATACCCGTATTCTTGACCGCTCCGGTGCTTCTAGGTATGTAAAAATGTTGGTGCTTCTAGTGTTAAATAACTATTTACCATTTTAATTTTTATTATAATGGTGAATTCTGCAAAGATTTTATTCAGATTAGATGTATCCGAGATGAAAATATTAAAATACTAATTCACGAAAAGGATGTCAAAAACACATGTAGAGAATAGGTACTTTGACAGTATATTAAATGAAGAATTTGACAGACAGCCAGTGGAGTTAACGGAGACAGTAACAGCAATGGTCACCAAAGTAACAAATGGGGAAGTGGCTCCAGCGCTCCAAAAAATAACGAAAGGGACAGCAGTTGGACCAGATGATATTCCTGGGGAAATACCTACAGAGTATTAGGAAAGACACGAACAAGTTGGCTAACAGGTTTTTAGTTAAAATAATTATGGAAGTTGGACAAATGGCAAACGAATGACAAACGTGTCTACGACAACAAAGGAGATATACAACAATGTACAAACTACAGATGTGTCAACACGCATGGGATAATGAACATAGAGTTCAGTGGAGAGATTCAAGTATAGTCCTGAAAGAATCAGATAGTAAAAAGAGAAAAATCAAAGAAGCGGCTCTAATTATGCTAAATGAAACCAATTGTGTCGCAAATTCCTCGGTAGAATGCAGTAGGATGTGGTTACCCATACTGAAAGAGGAAGTCAATAGAAAGAAAATACCACGATTAGTAAGTCAATAACATATCGAGTTAGTACAAATTTTATATTTTAGTATTACTTATTGTATATCTATGTAATATTAATATGATTTATAATTTAAACATATTAAAGTCAGAATTTGGTATTAGTTTTTTGAAGGTAGGTTAAATGTAAGACCAAATACTTACGATGTCGGGATAGTATCACGAGGTTTTTTCCTGGTTTTCCCTCGTGATTTACTATGGAATCTCTAACTCGAGAATTTTACTGTCATCGTTGCATTTGGTTGTCTTTTTAAAGACAGATCACATGCTATGATTTTTTTGCGACGGATATTCTTGAGTTGGGATTGATTTCATGTAATCGAATGAACTATCTTTTAGTAAAGTCGTCCCAGGAACGCAACTCATAAATATTGGCGATATCATTTTAAAGTCTTCTACTTTAAAATGTATAATATACGTCTGAATTGCCAATATAAATGAGTCAGATTAAATAAATTATTAGAAGAATTTTTTTACTTAGCAACAACATGTTTGTTTTATTTTAATAGTATTTTGTGTTTTGACAACGAAACCCGATTTGGGCTTCGAAACGTTAATAAATTCATTTTTTATTAAAATTGTGGCTTATTTCCCATAAAAAATACGTAATTACAAACTACAGGTCTATAAAACTACTTAGTCATACCATGAAAATTTGGGACAGAGTAAGTGACCGACAGATACGTGAAGAAACCGATATATCCGATAATCAATTTGGCTTTATGCAGAACAGTTCAACAACAGATACAATTTTCATTATGAGACAATTGATGAAAAAATACAGGAATAAACAACAAACGGTCATATAATATTTTTATTGATCTTGAGAAACCATATGGTAGAGTTCCTCGAGACATTCTTTGATGGGCACTCAATAAAATAGGAGTCTCTGGTGAATATGTAAAGATTGTGAGAGATATGTATGAGGGAGTAACGAATAGTGTTAGGACAGGTGTGGGAGAGACTGATAAATTTGGTGTGAAAGTAGGAATGCACCAAGGCTCGGTGCTTAGTCCTTGTATATTCTCATTAGTTTTGGACCAGGTAACGAAACTACAGGGTAACATTCCATGGTGTTTAATGTATGCTAATTATGTATTGTTAGTAAAAAAATAGTGAAAGCGACTTAGAACTAAACTGGAACGGTGGAGACAAGGTCTGGAGGAAAAAGGTTTAAACTTAGGTGGACAAAAACACAGTATTTGGAATGTTCATTTAAAGATGGAGTTACTAAAAATAAAATGATACTTTTGGATGGTGAAAAATGATTGTGAAAAGTAATATTTTTAAGTACCTAGGATCGGCATTACAGAGTAATGGAAAAATAGATGAATATGCACGCAGTAGAATTAGAGTTGGATGGATGAAGTGGAAGGAAGCGAGTGGTGTGTTTCATCGCAAATTCCATATTCCATATAACTATACGCCTTAATATGGAGATGGATACGTTACCCCAATTTTCCGATTTTTTCTTCCATTTTTTGGTCGCTCCCATTATTTTGAATTTCTTTACCTTTTTTCTAATTGTCTCCCTTATTCTAATTTTCTTAACATCCTCCTATAATATATTTATTTCCTACTTAACTTAATTTCTTCTTAAAAATATTATCCACTTAACTAATTACAATAACTCCTTAACAAAGACCTTCTGGATCGTCATATAATATATGTTGCCACCCTGGGAGGTAAGGGTGGTAGTCTGCCAGGTTCTTTTCAATGTTAAGCAGCTAAGGGAGAATGAAACATCTATACTCGACGAACACCAAGTTAATTCTGATCTATCATTGTATTATTTTTGACATGTGACAGAAAAATTTCAATGAAGCTGAAGGAAATATTCTATAAAATAGCCGTAAGACCGACTTTGATGTACGGAACTGATTGTTGGGCAGTTAAAAAGAAAGAGAAACAACGAATGCATATATCGGAAATGAAAATGCTTAGATGGATGAGTGGAGTGACAAAGAAGGATAAAATTAGAAATGAGTATATTAGGGGAAGTCTAGGTGTGGCACCAATTGATGCCAAAATGAGAGAGCATAGATTAAGATAGTTTGGTCATGTCCAAAGTCGAGACGTTAATCATCCAATACGAAGAATTGCTGAAGTGCAGATTTCTGGATGGAGTAGGAGAGGAAGACCAAAGAAGACCTTAGTTAGGCGCGACATGCTGGTAAATGAGATTAATATTGGACACTTATGGAAAAATGCAATTAGGGAAACCGACTCCGCCTAGGGATAAGCCAAAGGGAATGATGAATAAAAATAAGAAAGTTTTAATATCTGGGATAAGTAGGTAATGAGGGGAGTTCGATATGAAATGCTAAGATTGATAATACCCTGCAAAGATAAGAGGATAAAGCAGTATAGAAAGGCGAGTGCCATGTTTGAAAAGTTTAAGAGACTGGTTTAAATGCAGTTTACTCTTCAGAGCAAAGGTAGATAAAGTATCGACAATGATGATGGTATCCAGCCTCCGATTGGGAGAAGGCACTTAAAGAAGAAGCTTTATTTTGATAAAGTAGGACACTTCATATAAAAATCTCACACAAATATGTACAAACGTACTCAAATATACAAGTCTACAGTTTAAGATGAACCACTCACGCATTTTCTGTAGGGGAGAGTTGGATAAAACGGGATAGTCGGATAAAACGGGATACCTGGCCTAGAGACCCAACTAGTGCTGCTATCAATCAGACAACGACGAAAACTTGTTCTCAGTCGTCATTTAAACATTCTCAGTTCGTTTTACCTCGATGCCACTATTTTATGAAAAGTTGTTGTGTTTAGAATTGTTTGACTCTATTTTTTAGTTACTTTGTACTTTTAAGTGCGTTTTTTTCTACATTACATTGCCTGCATATCTAAACGTATAATTCCGGTGACTATTATATTTAATTAGCACTCGTTAACGAATATTCTCATGTGTGGTCTATCTAATTTTACTTTCACGTTTAGGCAGGAACCATTTTTGTTTTGAAAAATGTCTGAGTTGGACAAAACGGGACACTTATAAGTTCGATAAAATGGGATACAGTTTTTTATGTCCCGTTTTATCCACCTAATTATTTGTTGGCCTATAATTTTTTTAAATAGCGATAAAGCGTGTTCTCATACTGCAGAATAGAACAACATATTTTTATGTGACTTTTGTTCTGATATACGTACCTAGTCCTAAATAAAAGGTCTTATTTCCCATTTTGCAACAAAACATAAAAAAGGCCTATTTTTAAGTTTCTGACTACTAAAGATATTGTTTTTTCAAAGGTAAATTTTGATTTGCAGCCTTATATCTACTTAAATATACTTTTTAGATAATTTTATGCAAAAAATTAAATATTGTGAACCTATCCCGTTTTATCCAACCGTGGTACGCTAAAACGGGATGTGCAGGACTTTAATAAATATTTTTTTACTATTTTCCAGTTATTCAAATAGCTAAAAATATGTTTTTTGTGTGCTTCAATAGATGTTATACCTATAAAAAATAATAATATAATAATTTCTTTAACATTTTTTCCGTAATAAAAATAAACAAGAATGGTATCCCGTTTTGTCCAACTCTCCCCTACTTAAAATATTCCCTATCACAAAATCTGGGTGGGTTGTGATTGCGCGCAGCGGTCAAATACCTCCTGGGGTACTGAAATTTACCTTTAAGAGGGTTGCTGTGATTGCGCGCAACGGAAGGATTAAGGCAGGTAAACAAAACGGTATATTGTGATTGCGCGCAGCGGTCAAATACCTCCTGGGGTACTCTACACTCTAATACCCGAAAGTTAGGTTTGGACCGAAGGGTTAGGTCTTCCTCCTTTACAAAAAAAAATTAAAAATACTAAGAACATTAAAATATGTAACAAATTTTATAGAGAAATTTAAAAATAAAGAAATATCCAGAATAGAATTTGTTAAAACTATATGTTATAAGGCATGTTCAAATTAAATGTCTACATATGTACATTATTTAATACAATAAATATTAATTATAAAAGAAACACTATTTAGTTTTTTTATCACAATTATTTCAATGTAGTATTAACTTGTTATTATCTTAATTTTTTAAAATTAGCAAAATTTCCGTTCAAAACGAATAAGAAGTAAATAAAACTTCCGTTTACTATAATTTACGACTTTGCGCGCAATCACAGCATACCTTTTTAAAGACGTGCGCGCAATTGCACCATTGGCTTAGACATTAGACACCCTGTTGAGAACCCTGACCGCTGCGCGCAATTGCAGTCTGCCCCAAAATCTATATCACAAAATGCAAAAAAAAATCAAAAACCGCTTAGTGAAATAAATTGTGTTATCTGGATGAAAAATTAGTGCTACATAATAAGAAGATCCAGTAAAAATTTAATTTCTATGAAAAATGTTGTAGACGTGGCATATCTGCATTTGTATATTTTTATCTTATGTTGTCAACAACAGAAAGTCAACATAGTCAACAAAGAAAATAAAATAAAGAATGTATGTTAAGAGGTCAACATATGAAAATTATGATGGTACTTTTAAATGATGTTATTACAACGTACCTGCCTTCTATTTAATTTTTTACAGTCATTATTTTTTACTGATTTAACTTAAATTCTTAACAACGAAGTAAGAGAGGATAAAAATTGAAATATATCACAAACAATTATCACCTACTTGGAATGTACACACCAGATCCATAAGAGTTACTCCAAAAATATTGACCAAACTTTTGTAAAGGGTGAACATCACTTCTATTCACTGTAGGCATGCCATACACAAACTCCATTCCAAGATAATTATAAATAATGAATGTTTACAATCGTTTCACTCTGAGTTCGATATAATTTAATCATTTTAAGTAATAAAGTTCACCAAATACGAAGATATAAAAATATGAGGATTGTTTCATAAATTTCTACCAAGATAAAACTGCTATTAGAATCTTCAAAATATTTTTTTAGTAAGACTGGTTTAATTATTAAAAAACTAAAAGATGTTTGATAGTTTGTTAGCCATATTATATTGGAAAACCCTTAATAGTATATTATGCAACGAGCATTTAATGATGGTCATTATGAAGCGAGTATGAGGGATACGAAGCGAGCGGCCTAGCGGCGAGTATAGAGTACGAGCTTCATAATGATAATTAAATGAAAGTTGTATACACGATTTTTTCTATGATCATTTACAACAAAAAATATATTCAATTTTATTAATTTTGTAACGCAAACAAATTAAGTAGTTCATCAGTTTGACAGTTTGTTTACATATTGAGAACCGTCAAAGCATATGTATTTGGCTCGCCATTGGTCACTGCGAGTGCGCCACCTTTATCGCAAATGCCATCTCGCGATTCTATTGGTTAAAAATCTGTATCATAATTGAAAATCTGTATCATAATGAAGTTCAGTATGATACAGGTAGTGAAATCATAATTGATATATTATGGTATGAGAATAGAAAATTAGGATATTATGCAACGAGCTTTTAATGATGGTCATTATGAAGCGAGTATGAGGGATACGAAACGAGCCACCTAACGGCGAGTTTCGTATAGAGTACGAGCTTCATAATGATAATTAAATGCAAGTTGTATACGATCATTCTATGATCATTCTACGATATTTCTATGATCATTTACAACAAAAAATATATTCAAATTTATTAATTTTGTAACGCAAACAAATTAAGTAGTTTGTCAGTTTGACAGTTTGTTTACATATTGAAAACTGTCAAAGCGTCAAAGAAAACTGTCATTTGACTCGCCATTGGTCACTGCGCGTGCGCCACCTTTATCGCGAATGCCATATCGCGATTCTATTGGTTAAAAATCTGCATCGTAATGAAAATCTGTAGCATAATGAAGTTCATTATGAATCAGACTGGTGTTTATCACCAACTGGGCATTTTAATGAATGGAACACGAAGAACATGTCAAATGACAGGAATCATGTTGGTTAGTAATATCAGTCTGATTTTTGCATGAGAGTTTAATGAAAGGGTAACAAATCAATTGGATGTTCTGTCCGACAAAATGCATGGGACGTTTTCGTAATCTGACGTTCCAAATTTTTAAACTGTTCCACAATTAAAACTTCCCCTGTTCCAGTGTTTCCGTACATTAAAGTTTGTCCGACTAGACACCATTAAGCTATTAACAAATTTTCAGCTTGCTATTAAATCAACTTTTTTTTGGTACGCGGGATCCAGGTCTATTATTTTGACTTAATAAATCATTATTGCAAATACATTTCACGGCGAAGCGGTCGTGGGTCAATTCACGTAACAAAAGAAAAAAGTGGCTTGGTGAACCCTGTACAGTTGAGTCCGGGAGTCTTTACCCCTGCGTCATAATTTAAAGCATACTTACGAAATAAGTCGATAATAAGTCGGAAATTGAAATTTACTAAACGCAACAGCAAGTAACAGTAAGTGACTTGCTGTTGCGTTAAGTAAATTTCATTTTTCGACTTATTTGGTATGCTTTAAATGATGACGCACGGGTAAAGATTCCCGGACTCAACTGTACGTATATTTGTGTTGCGTTATAATATCTATTTATTTTAGCCAAGGGCATTTAGGAAAAAATAAATCGATTTTTAAATACAGCACCTATAGACTTTCAACTTGTGTTGAATTGTGTTCGGGATGACGTTTTAGGAAAAATGTCTATAATAGAAAAATGGGTGAAAATGCATAATTTCATTTACAGTGCATATAATGCACCAAAAAGTGCATCTTCTTCTTCTTCTTATGCAATCCACTAATGCATGTTCGCGATCACGTTTGACCATTTTTCTCTATCCCTTGCAGTATGTATTAGGTCTCCTATGTTTTTTGGTCCTGTCCATTGTTTGACATTACGGAGCCATGACATTTTCTTCCTGCCCACTCCCCTTCTTCCTTCGATCTTTCCTTCAATTAAGGTTTGCAGAAACTGATATCTTTCATTTCTAATTATATGTCCCAGGTATGCCGTTTTTCTCTGTTTAATTGTGCACATCAGTTGTCGTTCTGTACCAATTCTTCTCAGGATTTCTTCATTTGTTATTCTTGCGGTCCAGGGAACTTTAAGGATTCGTCGATAGATCCACATCTCAAATGCCTCTAGCTTATTCATTGTGTTTATTTTTAAAGTCCATCCTTCCATGCCATATAGGAGCACCGATCATATATAGCATTTTGTGAATCTTAATCTTAGGTTTAGGTCAAAGTCAGAGTTCGTAAAGACGTTTCTGAATTTCATGAATGCACTTCTGGCTCTTTCTATCCGACATTTAATTTCCATATCCGACATCCAGTCTTCACATAGCCAGGTTCCCAGGTACTTAAACTTTCTTGCGCGCTCTACATCTTGGTTGTTATATGCTAGTCTTGCATTTTGATGTTGACATAATTGACGGCTGATTATAAGGAACTTCGTCTTTTTTATGTTGATGCTAAGTCCCAGGTTCTCGCTATGCTCTCCAATTTTATTAAGAAGGTTTTGGAGGTCTTCTATATTGTCTGCTATTAAGACCGAATCATCCGCATATCGTATATTATTGACCCAGGTACCATTCACTTTGATGCCGCTTTCGCATTCCTCAAGAGCTTCCTGGAAGATACATTCTGAATATAGATTGAACAGTAGTGGGGAGAGAATGCATCCCTGTCTTACACCTCTGAGAATTTTTTGAGCTTGCGTTGTTTCATTATCCACCTTGACGACAGCTGTTTGATTCCAGTAAAGAGCCTCTATGCAACGAATGTCTTTTTGATCTATGTCGAGTTGTTTTAGTATATGTACGAGTTTATGATGTTGTACTCGATCGAAGGCTTTTTCATAATCTATAAAGCACATCATTACATCTTTCCTTTGATCGTAGCAGTTCTGAGCTAGCACTTGGGTTGCAACTAGTGCTTCCCTGGAACCCAGGCCTTTTCGAAATCCAAATTGTGAGCAACCAATAACCTTATCGCATTTTGTGGAGATTCTGTAGTGAAGAACTTTGAGGAATATTTTTAAAGAATGGCTCATCAGACTTATCAGTCGGTGCTCTTGACACTTTGTTGCGTTGTTCTTTTTTGGCAAAGTGATAAAGGTAGATACAAGCCATTGGACAGGAAATTTTCCTTTTTTATAGATTTGGTTGAAAAATCTTTGGAGTATCGTAATTCTCTCTTCATCTAACAATCTGAGTAACTCAACAGGAATTTTATCAGGTCCAACTGCTTTCCCGTCTTTCGAGGTATTTATTGCTCTAGTAATTTCTTCAGTTGTGATCTCGGGACCAGATAGGTTGTTAATATCTATCACTTGTTCCTGAACGACTTCTATCTCAGGCCTCTCGTCTGCAAAGAGATTTTTGATGTATTTTTCCCATATGAGTTTCCTCTCTCTATCATCTTGTGCCATTTTTCCTTGTTCATTTTCTAAGTTAGAAAATTTATTTTTTCTGTATATTCCAGCTACCTCCTTTAGTTTCTTATGTAGGTTGTGGTCATCATGTTGTTTTTGTAACTGTTCCATATCCTCACACTGTTTCTTTAGCCACTTATTTTTTGCCGTTCTTATCTTTGATAAAAAAGTGCATAAACACGTCAAAATAAGTGTATTAAGGGCATATTTTGTTCCTAAGGAATTTTTGGAGTCACTGAACATGAATACGCATTCAGAACCGAACACCAGGAGCACCTGGTGTCCAGAGTTGCTACCGAGACACGTCATATTCAGGAGTTTCGAGGGATTTGGGCACTAAATTGATGCAAATAGATTACTCGGGGGGTTTTGGAGTTGTGAAACATGATTATTACATCAAAACGGACTTTTTTAGCACCTAGTGCCCAGATTGACGGCTATGCACGTCATCTTTTGGAATTTCGAGGCTTTCCGACACTAAATTGGTAAAAGCAGAGTACCTATTGGGAATATAAAAAAATAGCAAAAGCTCCCTGGTAACAGAGCCGGCAGTGGGGGCTCCTGGGCAGAATTGGTGTGGGGCCCTACCTCCTACCATTAACAAAATTGTTGTTATAACAGAACTATGGTATACAGACAACTACAGGGTTTTCCCTTTTAGTAAAAAAAAATCTGTTGTAAACATATTTTTAAATAATAAAAAATACAAGAGCTGTATCTTGTAACAGTAAAATATAACGAAGTCGAGTAATGATTAAGTTTAAGTTTTGAGAATCATCTCTCTCCACTGCAGTTAGAACTAGATAGAGTAGACTGTCTCTATAACGAACACGGTTATTACGAGGTTTCGCTTATAACGAGGTACACATAAATGTCCCATGAAATTCCTATTGAACTGTAACCCCTCTATAACGAGGCATATTTGGTTATAACAAGGAAAAATGAAATCGTAGAATATGTACCTTTACCTGTTTTTAGCGCTGTAAATGGCTATAAGTAAACACCCGAACTGAGTCTTCCTGTTCTGTTTATCTATCGACCATCGACTGATATTGAATATTTTAAGAAAATTTACAATTTATGATGGCGAAGCCTGATTGTTGAGGAACAATATTTAGCATCTTATATTGCTCCGAATGGCTTCACTATAGGAAGTTAATGTTGTAAAAAAGTATATTCATATTTATGCACAATATTATTGTTGTTTGATATAACGAGATCCGCTTATAACGAGGTAATTAGTCCGCAATTTCAGTTCTCGTTATAGAGAGAGTCTACTGTATAAGTGAAGTGTCACCTCAACTTTTGGAAACGATCATTCACATTCTTTTCTTTTAGCAGTCAGTACATTTGAAGTTTTTTACTTATATTTGATGAGCCGATTTCCTCTTTAAATTAATGAAAAAATTAGGTTTTCATCTAAATCAGCATTTCCCAACCGGTGGGTCGCGACCCACTAATGGGTCGTGGGCAGATTTCAGGACAGTAGCTGAGTGGCGTACAGAATATAGAATTGCGTATTATTATGGGTGAGGGATGGGTCGCGAATATGAAGAAACATCAGAACATGGGTCGCCAGACATAAAAGATTGGGAACCACTGATCTAAATCATTGCTATAAATGTCGGTCAGCTTCAGTGAGACAGTGAGTAAGCGCTTCATCAAATGATTATAATTTTCAGCTTGCTATTAATCTACTTTTTTTGGTACGCAGGATCCAGGTCTATAATATTATACGACGAGAATTTTGATACAACCATTTAGTGTTGACTTTATTTTAAACTTTTGTGCGTGCGCCATTGGGATAATTACAGCGAAACAGTCTCTTCAAAGTATTTAACAAAAGAAAAATTAAGACGAGACAATTCTTTGAAATTAACGATTAAAACCATATTAAACAATAGACAAATTAATTCAATAAACGACAATTTAAATTAGGACCCGTCAAATAAAACCAAAACAATACAAAAAACCCAAAGTGTAGTTGATTTATACTGACATCACCCAGCAAAAAAAAAATAAATATTTATATTTAAGGTTAGGTAAGAACAAAACCGCAAGTTAGGGTTTCATTCAGTAAAACTATTATTAAAATAAACGTGTGACCACGGAGTAACACTTTTTCTATTATACAATACTTTTATTAAAGAAATTAAGACATAATATGTATGCTTTTCCAAAAATCGGCATAATGTGTGGTTTCCTTAGGAACAATAAATCAAACAACTTAATGTTATTTTTTATACAACAACAATAGATTAAACATAGTAGATGGAGATACAGACTAGATTAGACTAGATTACCTATCTATCTATCTTCTTCCTCTTAAAGTTGCCTCTCCTATCGGAGGTTGGATATCATAATGGCTATGGTCACTTTGTTGACTGCTGCTCTGAATAGTTGTAATGAACTACAGTTAAACCATTCTCTAAGGTTCCTCAGCCAGGAGATGCGTATTCTTCATATGCTTCTTCTTCGTTGGATCCTTCCTTGCATAATAATTCTCAGCAACTCATATTTTGCTTCTCTGGTAATGTAACCCAAATATTCCAGTTTTCTAGTTTTTATACTTTTCATAATTTCTAACTCCTTATTTAAACGTCGTAGCGCTTCAACATTGGTAATCTTTTGAACCCACTGAGTTTTCAATATTCTTCGGTAACACCACATTTCGAACGCTTCTATTCTTCTTATGTGTTGTCTCTTCAGTGTCCAAGCTTCCAATCCGTATAGCAGAAAATATGTAGCATCTTAGAGCCCTCAATCTGAGAGGCAAATGAAGGTCTCTGTTTGTAAGCAGTGTCTTCATTTTTATAAATGCTTGCCTTGCAGTTTCAATTCGGACTTTAATTTCTTTGCTTTGGTCATTTTTGTCGTCAACCCAGGTTCCCAGATATTTGTATATCGTAACTTTTTCTATTTGGGTTTGCTCTATCATTAACCTTTCATTTCCATGTTCTGTTTTTAAGACAATCATAAATTTAGTTTTTTCTTGTTTATTTTTAGTCCGTATCGAATGCAATAATCGTCAATTCTATTTAGCAATTCTTGTAGCGATTCCAGGGTGTCTGCCATTATAACGGTGTCTTCAGCGAATCTTATGTTATTTACTATTCTTCCGTGTATAGAGATTCCATCACTTAGCTCCGCTGTCGCTTCCTGAAATATGGCTTCACTGTACAGGTTAAACAGTAGCGGCGACAGAACACAACCTTGTCTTACTCCTCTCTTTATATCAATATTCTCGGATTCTTGTTCTTCTATTGGCCTTTTGATTCCAATACAGATTGATGATAATTCGTAAATCTCGTCTGTCTATATCTCTGTTTTTCAATAATTCTATTAGTTTTTCATGTCGGACCCTGTCGAACGCTTTTTCGAAGTCGATGAAACAGGAATAAATATCCAGGTTCATATCTAAGCATCTTTGAGAGAGGACATTAAACGCAAACAATGCCTCTCTTGTTCCAAGTCCTTTGCGGAACCCAAATTGGGTATCAGGTATCATCCATATCATATTCTAGCTTTCTGTATAATCTTCCACGAATCACCTTTAGAAATATTTTGAAGGTATGGCTAATTAGTGATATTGTCCTATAGTCCGAACAATCTTTGGCGTATATTGTTTTTGGTATTGTTACAAAGGTGGACACCAGCCATTTCTGAGGGATTTTTCCGGTTTTATATACTTCATTAAACAGATCCAGTAGTACCGGTAGAGTTTCATCGTCTAGACATTTCATTAATTCCGCAGGTATTTCGTCTGGACCTACAGTTTTTCCGTTTTTTGCGTTTCGTATTGCTTGTTTGATTTCCTCCATTATGATCTCTGGTCCCGTTTCGCTGTCGATTTCTTCCGGTTCTTGTCTATTATCCTCAAACAGATCTGTTATCTATCTATCTAATCAGCCTTAAACGACCATTCTTGGGCATAGGCTTCCCCTGTTAATCTCCATTGGTCTCTATTCTGAGCGATCTGCATCCAGTCCTTTCCTGCCGTTCTCTTAATGTCGTCCGTTCATTAGATCTGTGGTCTTCCTCTCTTCCTTTTCTGTTCCCATGGTCGCCAGTGTAGAATTCGCTTATTCCATCTTTAATCTTTTTGCCGCAGAGTGTGGCCGCCGAAGTTCCATTTAAGTTTTGCAACCTGTCTTGATACATAGTTTAATTTTGTTTTTCTCTGATCCATGAGTTTCTTTTCCTGTCTTTAAGACCGATACCCAGCATCTGTCTTTCCATTGCTCTTTGTGTTTTGGATATCTTGTTGATGTTCTCCTTTGTGAAAGTCCATGTTTGTGAGCCATATGTGACAAATAGTAATATGCACTGGTTGAATATTTTCGTTCGCATAATATATTGATGGTACTTTTTACTTTTTTTTTAGAATATAATTATGATAGTTTACCAAATGATGCTCATGCTAATCTAGTTCTTTTTATTTCTTCTGTCTGATTGTCTCTGTTCAGCTTTATTATCTGTCCTAGGTATAGGTATTCTGCCGCCTGCTCTAATTTATTCTGTTTGACTACTATGTCTAATTTGTCTTCTTTGTTTACCATTACCTAGTAAGAGCAAAAATCAGGTTGAGAATGTCTTTCCAGAAATCTAAAATGAAGCATTGGGACAGTAAAACATCGAAAAAATTACGAACAGGAAATTAAACAACATCTAAATACATAGACCAGATAATATGTCAGTAAATGAGAGCAAAAACAGGATATTACCTCCGAATTATATTCTTCTTCTTCTTTACGTGCCATCTCCGCGACGGAGGCTGGCAATCATCATGACTATTCTGATCTTAGATGCTGCTGCTCTGAATACTTCGGTTGATGTGCATCCGTACCAATCTCTCAAGTTACACAACCATGAGATTCTTCTTCTTCCTACACTTCTCTTGCCCTGGATTTTCCCCTGTATAATTAATTGAAGTATGTTGTATCTCTCATTACGCATAACATGTCCCAGGTATTGCAGCTTTCGTGTCTTGATGGTTTCCAATATTTCCAGTCTTTTGTTGACTCTTCTCATGACTTCGTTGTTTGTTACATGCTCATGCAATTCTATTCTACTGCATGGATTTTAATGAAATTTTGGGAATAACCTCTACTTATTTCCTAATTCAATGTCTACCCTATGCCAATGTACGCTGTTATCTTGGGGGTGGTTCCCACTCCTTCTCGGAAGTGGACAATTTTTGGTCAAAATAACCACGGAAGTGGCTAGAGAACCTAATTCTAAGCAATTTTTTCGAAAAGTCAATACTTTTTGAGTTATTCGTGGTTGATTTGCTATTTTTATTAAAAAATGACATCTTTTCGGACGGTTTTTTGCGAATATTTTTGTAGCTTATGAAAATCAAAGAGATTCGTTTCTTCATAAATCTTCTAGTTATAACACAAAAAGAGATAGGGTAGGTGAAAAGAGTTTTTTTGCATGCTCAAATCGGTGTGATCAACTTAAAATAACAGAGAAATGGTCGATTTTAAGGGTATGATGCTACAAATCATTTGGAGAGCTTGAAGAGACCTTTAAAATGAGCGCTGTTAAATGTCGGTTACATTCTAACTAAGCGAAATATGGTGCAAAAAATGGATGACTATTTTATTTTAAGATAAAATTCGAAGCATATTTAACTCCTCATTTACCAGATTTAAATGCATCCTTTTATTTCTATAATATCTTTTATTATAGTGTTATTTCTATGTTCAAAAAGTTGGACGGGTTTAAAATGAATGATACCATCTAACTTGAAAATGATAAAGAGATACAGTAATGAAAGAAAAAACAAAATTGTTATCTGAAAATACCCTACATTTTTGTACTGTACCTTTTTGTCGTATCTCTTATTATTTTCGAGTTACATCGAAAAAAATGACGACTTTTAAGAAAATTTAAATATAGTTCTATAATTTGATATTATTTTTTTAAAACATTCATTTTAAATTCGTCCTACTTTTGAACATAGAAATAACACTATAGTAGAACGTATTGTAGAAGAAAAACGATGCATTTAAATTCTGGTTGATGATGAGGGCGTAAACATACTTCTAAGTTTTCCTTAAAATATATTATTAATCGATTTTTTTTGCACCATAATATCTCGCTTAGTTTACATGAGGAGCAGACTTTCTATATGCATTTTGTCCAGTTTTTTAAATTTTCAACTAAAGATGGCATCGCAAACTATATGTATAGAGACACCATTTTGTGTCACGAAAGAGGTTCTAAATGCATTCGGTTGTCTGAACATTAAATAAACAAAATGCCTTGAACTTTCTATGTGCTGTATGTCCATTGACGGTAGACAAACTAACCGAAGTTTGTCCGTGCGCTATGGACTAATAATTGAGATTTGTTTGTCATTGGCAGTCATTGTCGCTATATACTTGGTGTCTGTACTGTTAAGTTTGTTTTATGTGCGTTTGTTTTTTCCAATTTTTAACAAAACAATATAAAATAATGGATGTCGTTGTGACAGGGGATCATGCAGTTGGTGATACGGACCGTGGTAGCAGAAAAAGAAAAAGACATCTAACTGGTAGAAATAAACTGATAAAAAGAAAAATGCAATCTGGCAGTGGTATTGTTGAGAAGCGTGGAGGGAACAAACGGTCTTTCAAGAATGTTGAAAAATTTGAAGCTGTTAAAAAATTTAAAGCCAGTTTGTAAGGACATGAAAGTCATTACGGGCGTGCAAAATCTCGGCGCATTTATTTATCATCTGAAAATAATATTACTATTTTATGAAATCTGTACAATCAGAGTACTGCTGAGAATTTTAAAGCTAATTACAAGTATTTTAGTAGGATCTTTAATACTTATTTTATGTAATATTTCATTTCGAAGCCCTGCTACTGTCGTATGTGGCTTTTGTGTCAGGACCCAAACTTCTATTAGCTTTTGCAAAGACAAAACTGAAATAGAGAAACTAAGAACTTCTCTACGTGTACCTACATAAAGTAAGGGCCAAACAATTTTTTAAACTAATGAATGAAAAACCGGAACACACTGTTTCCTACTGTTTTGACCTTCAGCAGTTTCAAGTCTTACCGAAAGTGCCTATTCAAGATGCATTTTACGCACAGCAGTTATTTTTTATTGTTTTTGTGTAACGGACGTGGATATTAAAAAGCCAGTTTTCTACACCTAGATGGAACATCAAGCAAAAAGGGGATCTGCAGAAACAAGTCCTGATCTATGTAATTTTCTTAATAAATCTGAATGTGCATCAGATATAAAACAATTAAGACTATTAGCAGATGGATGTGCGCTTCAGAATAAAAATGCACACATCATGCATATACTCATGTTATGGCTGTACAGAGATGCCCCACAAAATAGTAAATCTGTGGTACTTATTTTTCCGGTACGCGGATATTCATATTTGCCAGCGGACCGTGTTTTCGGACAAATTGAAAAAGTTACACGATCCTACAATCTACAGTACAATAAAAACCCCTACACAATATTATGACATTTACTCCAAGAAGGTAGAAGTTAAACAACTTGGTAGAGACTGGACAGTTTATGAAATAAAAAGTGCGTTAACTAATTTAAAAAAATTGAAGGAATCAGTGCAGCCAAACGAATCATTATTAAGAGATCACAAAACAACAACGATATTTTGCTTAAGACTGAACTGTTCTACATAAATAATGATCCATCCAAACAATTCCAAACATTATTGAAACGTGGAAAGAAGCTTTCGACTGTAGAACTTCAAAACCAAATTAAACCAAAAAAACTCCAGAACCTCTCGAAATTCCAGAACTATCAGGGACGAATTGGGTCAACGATCCTGAGCTAACATGGTTAGAACCAATTTTTTCTGACACTGGTGAGCAAAATGGGAATCAAGCTGTCCTTGGTGAAACTGAGGATGATGATATTATCGAAGGAGCTGAGTGCTGTGATTGCGATGATGATGACAATGGGAACCTTTATGACATGTAAAATACCATATTGTTCCATTCATTTTTAAACAATATTTTGTATTTAAAAATAAAATACTATTTGTATGAAGTTACTTGAGCTTTATTACATCGTTACTACCAAAATTCAGTCATACCGCTTGTGTAAACAATCAAAATGCGTTTTGTCCAAGGATGACAATCTAAATGCAGTTTGCCCAACAGTTTTTTCAAGTTTTTTGGGATATTATTAATACTAGATTTTTGGCATATAGTTATAATATTTGAATGATTTTTTATCCATTTTTTAAGTATATCAGTTTTTCGTTTAATTTCTTGCCAAACGCGTAGCAGTTTTTCTCTATTTGCCAAAATTACAAAAAGTGGACAAAATGCATTTAGAAAATCTGCTCCTCAAATGTAATCGACATTTAACAGTACTTGTTTTAAAGGTCTTTTCAAGCACTACAAAAGGTATTGTAGCATTATGCCCCTAAAATCGCCCATTTCTCTGTTATTTTAAGTTGAACACACCAATTTGAGCATGCACCAAAAAATATCTTTTTTCACCTACCATATCTCTTTTTGTATTATAACTAGAATATTTATGAAGAAAAAACCTCTTTGATTTTTCATAAGCTACAAAATGTCTTATGGGTATAGTTTTTTCATTAGATGCATAATTCTTAAGGTAGGTATTCGCAATAAACCTCCCGAAAAGGTGTTATTTTTCATTGAAAATGGCAAATTTTCAACTACGAATAAATCAAAAAGTATTGAGTTTTCAAAAAAAATTATGGAACAGTTTTTGCCTAGAATTAGGTTCTGTAGCCACTTCTGTGGTTATTTTGACTAAATAATTTTCTACCCTCGGGAAGGGGTGGGAACCACCCCCAAGATAAAAGCGCCATAGGTTATAGGGTAGACTTTGTTTCTTGATCTATCCCTACTTACAGTGAAAATATCAAGTAAATTGATGCAGTAGGATGGAATTCGGAGCCAAATACCCTCACTGACTGCACTATAAAAGCAATGATATCGAACGACTGTGGCAACAAATGGAAATAGGTATTTTCCTAACAAGTGCAGAAAGTCATACTTTTCCGCACGCGACTGCAGTTTGCCGAACGACGCGAAGCGGAAGTTCGGCAAGCAGTCGAGTGCGGAAAAGAGACTTTCTGCAAGAGTTAGGAACAATATTTTTTCAAATGACCAAATCTTAATCAATTAATTTAATTAATATGAAAATGCATACACAAATTAATTCTTTGACAAGGTTGTCAAAACCCAACTTTCAGCATAATTGGTTAGCATGACGACGATCTTGGTTTCAATGACGACGATTCAAAACCACTGTTATTGTCTACTGATTGGACTTTCAAATATTACGTCCAAATAATTTTATTTCATCGAATTGTCGCGTTAATTTCATTAAAACAGGAACACAATAAGATACATTTGAAATAAAATAGTAAATAATATCTAAATATTAGTTTATTGCATGTATTATAATTATTTTAAGGCCATATTAAAATCTCTAAATGCAGTGCGGAAAAGTAAAACGCGTGCCGAAAAGTAAAACGCGTGCGGAAAAGTAAAACTTTCTAAACTAAAACGCGTGCGCGAAAGTAGACTTTTTTGCACGCTCGTAGAAAAAATCAATTACGGAGTCAGCAGAACAACTAATAATGGGAAAAAGCAGAAAGAGAACAAAGTGTGTGTGTTTTGTGTTTTATTGGCACTTGGTGCCAATTTTTATTGGTTTTATTGGTTTTCACAACCAACTTGCAAGTCAATTTCATGATTTTTTAGACTATAATCTATCACTAACTCAGGGGAGTAATGTGTAGTGTATGTGTTGAGTAAGTGTCTTGTTACTTTGCAAAGTCGACGTCATTGTTTTTGCAAAGAGACGCTAATTGTATCCGAACGTCTGCGGTCCCTCCGGTGAGTACCGATCCCACAAGGACAGAAACTATTTTCATTTATTAATTTATAATAAATGAAAAATTTCTGATCCTGATGAGATTCGAACTCACGACCATTCGGACCTTTCAATCCAAAGGTAGGCGCTCTTACCGCTGAGCCACAGAGGGGATGAAGAGGATAAAGTAACGGTTTGATAGAGAATTCCAAGAAACACTACAAGACAGACAGAGAAAGCGAAACATTATGCTTCGACAAGAAATAACAGAAAGTAAAGAAAACCATGCAACTTCACGCCAAGAAACAAAAAAAATAATTAGAGTGAAAAAAGGAAATGACGAACAACAGCAGTATGAAGAAATAGAAAAGAATAGACAACAGTAAAATTTAAGTATTTTATAAGTCAGTGTCAAATGAAAAGAAAGGTTTCAGACCCAGATGCGTTTCTGTACTCAGAAAAAATGATGAATTAATAATCAACGAAGAGGAACTGCTCTAAACATGCCAAGAATATTTCAACAATTTACTAAACATACATCAAAAGGAAGAACATGGAGAAGCTTTATATCTTGGGGTGGAACTACCGATAGAGGACTCAAACAAAGACGAAACATTGCAAGCAATTAACAAATTGAAGAACTGAACAGCTCCAGGCTCCGACAATATACCGGCTGAATTCCTTAAGTACAGATAAAAAAAATTAAGTAGACAAATACACAAACTAGTAACACTTATTTGGATCGAAGAAAAATACCAACAAAATGACACGAAAGTGTAATAATCCCCATAAAGGGAGACAAAACCAAGTGCTCTAATTATATATGCATCTCCCTACTTAATACGGCATATGAAATACCGGGTGTCCACTTATATTTTCCCCCATTTTAACTGCCTATAACTTCTAAACGGTTCAAGATAGAGATATGTGGTTTTCGCTGAAATGTTTTATTTTAGTAAAAATTTTGTCTGAATTGATTGAATTTTTTATATCGCTTTCAAATACGAAAAAAAAATGGCGGATTTTTGAAAAAAACGTTGTTGACTTTTTTTTAATAGAATACCCAGTATATTTTTTGTAAATTGAAAGAAAAGTCATTCGCCTATCCAGCGATATAAAGTTTTTCAAAATCGGTTGTCAAATCACTGAGTAATTAATTTTTAAAATGAGAGGTGCAACGTGGATATCACATACCTAAATAACATTATAAGCAAATTGATATTATGTTATGTGATTTCCACATTGCATCTCTCATTTTAAAAATTAATTGCTCAGCCATTTGATAAGCGATCTTAAAAAATTTTATATCGCTGGATAGGTAAATGACCATTTTTTCAAGTTACGAAAAAATATACTGGGTGTTTTAATAAAAAAAGTCAACAACGTTTTTTTTTTCAAAATTCCGCCATTTTGTATTTAAAAGCGATATAAAAAATGGTCATTTACCTAAAAACTTGAAAAAAACGTTCATTTACCTATCCATCGATATAAAATTTTTTAAAATCGGTTGTCAAATGACTGAGCAATTCATTTTTAAAATGAGAGGTGCTATGTGGAAATCACATATGTGATATCCATGTTGCACCTCTCATTTTAAAAATTAATTACTCAGTGATTTGACAACCGATTTTGAAAAACTTTATATCGCTGGATAGGTGAATGACCTTTCTTTCAATTTACAAAAAAAAATATACTGGGTGTTCCATTAAAAAAAGTCTACAAAGTTTTTTTCAAGAATCCGCCATTTTTTTTTTCGTATTTGAAAGCGATATAAAAAATTCAATAAATTCAGACAAAACTTTTACTAAAATAAAACATTTCAGCGAAAACCGCATATTTCTATCTTGAGCCGTTTAGAAGTTATAGGCAGTTAAAATGGGGGAAAATATAAGTGGACACCCGGTATTATCGAACATCCTATTAAGTAGGCTAACACCGTTTGTAGAAAATTCCAAAAGGGGATACCAAACTGGCTAAAGAAAATATAACCGACCGTAGATCAGATTTTTACTCTAAGGCAGCTGCTTGAAATGGGAATTCAATCCACAATCTCTTTATCGATTTCCGACAAGCGTACGACATCACTAAGATGAGTCGGACTCAGAGCAACAATTACCTGACGACCGGAGCCTAACACGAACATCAAAAGGATCAGAATATACAAAACAGTGATTAGACTGGTGCTCATGTATGGGTGTGAGACGTGGACCAAAGCAATTGAAAAAAAACTTAGATATTTTGAGAGAAAAATCCTCAGACGAATCTTTGGACCTTATAATGACCCTAACAGCAACCAATACCGGATGAGAACAAATGCTGAGGTCAAGCAGATATATAGGGCGAGCGACGTAGTCCAAGAAATTAAACCTCAACGTCTAAGATGGGCTGGCCATGTCCATAGACTCCCTAATAGCCACCTTGCCACGTTAATCTGGGAGGAAACCCGCACAGGAATAAGGCTCTTAGGACGTCCACGAATGCGATAAGGAGACCATATATGGTCAGACTTAAGAACAATGGGACTACCCACTGACCCAAGACGGCCGTTTGAGATGGAAGCAAGTTAAGCAGTCAACCAAGACCTACCGCGAGTTGTAGTGCTACGAGAAAAAGAAAAAGATGTAGAAGAAAAAGAAGAAAAATAATAGATTATAATATATTACAACAGTATTTAGTGTCTTACTTATTGTCGTTATAGTGCGGCAGATTCGTGCAAATATTATAAGAATTGTGCATTTAACAATAGAAGCATATAATTTGGACCACATTAACTATACATATTTATAAAGGTTCAAAATTAGATATGAGGCCATCTCAGATTTTACGTTTTACAAAAATGGCGGGCATTCAAAATGGCGACGATATATATGTGACTAATAGCACGATAACTTGTAAACGAAAAGTCCGACTTCAACCAATTTTGGTATATGGGTTCCTTTTTTGATGTATAAGATCAAGCTCCGGAACCGGCAGAATCGGTTTACCAGAAGTTGTGGATTTTCTGATTTTTTATGTAAAAATATGTTGTTTTTTTTTCAATTCTTTCACCCTGTATATATTTTGAACTTTTTAGTTATGTTAATTACCATGTAATAAATGCATAACTTATCGTCACATGTACCTATGTGCGACAGGGCGGCAGATTCGTGCAAATATTATAAGAATTATTGTGCATTTAAGGGTAGAGGCATATAATTTGGACCACATATAAAGGTTCAAATTTAGATATAAGGCCATCTCAGATTTTGCCTTTTATAAAAAAGGCGGGCATTCAAAATGGCGACTATACATATGTGACTAATAGCACGATAACTTTTGAACGAAAAGTCCGATTTCAACCAAATTTGGTATATAGGTTCTTTTTTTTATGTATAAGATCGAACTCTTGAACCGGAAGAATCGGTTTACCAGAAGTTGTGTTTTTCAAAATTCAAAATAATTTTTCAAAAACGTAATACTGGTAACTATTTGAATTATTGTGCATTTAATGGTAGAAACATATAATTTGGACCACACATACTACACATACAAAGATTCAAATTTAGATATGAGGCCATCTCAGATTTTGTCTCTTACAAAAATGGCGTGCATTCAAAATGAATCTGCCGCCCATAGGTACATGTAAACATAGGTTATGCATTTATTAAATGGTAATTAATATAACTAGAAAGTTCAAAATATTTTCTAAAAATATTTGTACACTCTTTTCAATGGCGGTATTACCTTTTTGAAAAATTTAGATATACAGAGTGAAAAAATTGAAAAAAAAAACAACATATTTTTAAATAAAAAAGCAGCAAAACACAACTTCTGGTAAACCGATTCATCCGGTTCCAGACCTCGAACTGATTCATCAAAAAAGAACCTATATATCAAATTTCGTTCAATTCTGACGTCTTGTTTAAAAGTTATCGTGCTATTAGTCACATATGTATAGTCGCCATTTTGAATGCCCGCCATTTTTGTAAAAGGAACAAAAACTGAGATGGCCTCATATCTAAATTTGAACCTTTATAATAATATGTGTAGTAGGTATATGTGGTCCAAATTATATGCTTCTACCATTAAATGCACAATAACTCTTATAATATTTGCACGAATCTGCCGCACATAGGTACATGTGAAGATACGTTATGCATTTATTAAATGGTAAGTAACCAGGCCTGACCAGAAGGGGGGCAGGGGGGGCAAAATCCCCGGGGCCCGGGGCCCAAGGGGGCCCGGGCCCGGCCGTTAGCAAATTTAAAAAAATTCCTTTTATTAAAATATTTTACAACCGATTGAATTTGCTTGCGGTTTTAATTATGAAATTATTATAAGGAATATTATGTATGCATTTGGAAAAGGCAATATGCAAGAAATTATTTCTTTGCATAAGGTACAATTAATACGTCAATTTGGGTGAAAGTGTTGGTACCCATCAACTACAGAAGTCAACTACTTCAAACTATGGACGCTACTTTGGATGTTGAGAGTAGTAATATAGAGAGCCTAATTGATGATTTAAGTGCCTTAAGAAATAACTGGGACAAGATATTGTCTGAATGCAAACATGTTGCAAATGCTTATGGTATCGAACCGGAACTTTCCACTTCCCGTGCGAGAAAGAGGAAGACTTTTCACGATGAAACAGCTACAGAAGATGTAATGTTAAATTTATTCCCGGAAGAACGCTTCGAAACAGAAGTTTTTTACACAATAATTGATGTTTTGGTGGCCAACCTGAAAACGAGGTTCACAGCACTGAGAGAAATCGAAATGAAATTTTCATTTTTATGGAAGTATAACGAAATGGGCGAGAATACGATCTCAGAAAGTTGTGTAAGATTCGCCGAAGAGTACAATTCAGATGTAAGCAGGGATCTAGTTGATGAAATGATTTACTTGAAAACTGTTAGTAAATCAAACATCTCAGATACGTTGCTGAAACCAGCAAAACTTTTGAACAAGCTCGTGTCCCTTAATGTGACAAATCTTTTCCCCAATGTGTGCATTGCTCTTCGCATATTCTGTTGCCTACCAGTATCCGTTGCTCAGGCCGAGAGATCATTTAGTGTTTTGAGCCGAATTAAGAATTGTTTAAGATCTACTATGGGTCAACAACGATTATCTGATTTGGGACTGTTAAGCATAGAGTCGAAACTAGTAAAAACTCTTGATTTCGACCACGTGATCCAAAACTTTGCGGATATGAAAGCAAGAAAAGTTATGTTGTAACTAACAGTTCTATTGTAAATAATTAAAAACAAAGTTTAATTGTTAAAACTGTTTTAATTTTCTTCCTTCCTGTGTCAATAGCATGGGTGTTCACTATTACATATCCCAGTTTATGAGTTATCAGATTTTTGGGAATTTTCGTTCAACTTGGTTTGGGGGGGGCCTGGCTGGGTCTCATCCCCGGGGCCCGGCCTTGTTCTGGGCGGCCCTGTAAGTAACATAACTAAGAAGTTCAAAATATTTCCTAAAAAATATTTGTACGCTCTTTTCAATGGCCGTATTAACTTTTTGAAAAATTAATACATACAGGGTGAAAGAATTGAAAAAAAACAACATATTTTTACATAAAATCCAGGAAAAACACAACTTCTGGTAAATCGATTCTTGTGGTTCAAAACCTCGATCTTATATATCAAAAAAAGAACCTATATACCGAATTTGGTTGAAATCTGACGTCTCGTTCAAAAGTTATAGTGCTAGTCACATGTATAGTCGCCATTTTGAATGCCCGCCATTTTTGTAAAGAACAAATTCTGAGATGGCCTCATATCTAAATTTGAACCTTTATATGTTTAGTATATGTGGTCCAAATTATATACTTCTATCATTAAATGCACAATTGTTTCACATATTGGCTGCACTATTAGTGCTGGATCAGATAACAGGGAGATTTTATCGTATGGCATCTCTTGCTGTTTAATGGCTATTGAAAATTTATTTTAGTATGAAAAATTGAGAACTGTATTAAAACAAAGAATGAAAATGTAGTAAAGGCTCCCGCCACTCCCACTACAACCTCAGATCTTTTCAGCCATAGCATGGCTGTTGCCTACAACAAAGCGGTCAAGTTAACTTGGCTGGGGTGTTGTAAGTCAATTTTTTGAAAAGATTTAACCTCTTCGACAGCTTTGATTATAAACCTCAACTTTTAGTTAAAAATGTAATTGTCATTACAAACAATTCTGGAGTAATCCCATATAAACCCAATATTTAATTTTCTTTAGTTTTTAAGAGATACATATTTTTAATTATCAATAAAATAGTTTTATTCATTTTACTAAAATTAATAATAACAAACCTTAACTATAATCAAAGAGCACAAATTGTAATAGATAACGAACCCAGTCCACAAATTGAAATCAGGAGAGGAGTTAGGCAGGGATGTATTATGTCTCCATTACTCTTTAATGTATATACTTAGTGAATCCATTTTTGAAGAAGCATTTCTATCTCAAAGTGAAGGAATAATAACTAACTGGAGATCTATTAACAACATAATATATGCGGATGACACCGTAATTATGGCATGCTCTGCTGAACAACTCCAATCACTACTAAACAAAACAAACAGTTTCTGTGAAGAATATGGACTAAAAATGAATATATATAAAAGACCAAGTACCTGATAATAACTAAGAAAACACACATACAAGCAAGCATACATTTGGGAAATGTACCGATAGAAAGGATTGATAAATACAAATACCTAGGAACCTGGATTTAAGAGAAAAATTATTAAACAACATAAATAAGGACCAGAATAGAAATAGCAAGAAATGCGTTTGTAAAAATGAAAACAGTTCTCTGCAACAAAGACCTTGGATTGGAATTGAGAATAAGAGCTTTGAGATGCTACATGTTCTCGATACTGCAATATGGACTTGAAAGCTGGACATTGAAGCAAGAACACATAAATAAGCTACAGTTATTTGGAATGTGGTGTTACGGAAGGGTGCTAAGAATAGCATGGACCCATAAGAAAACGAACACGGAAGTATTGCGAGAAATGGGCAAAGAATGCGAAATAATAAAAACAATAAAAATAAAAAAGTTACAACATCTGGGACACGTAATGAGGAGACAGCGATATGAAATGCTAAAACCAATAATACAGGGAAAAATAAGAGGCGGAAGGAGTATTGGAAGAAGGAGAGTGTCGTGGTTGAAGAATTTAAAGGACTGGTTTAAATGCAGTTCTATAGAACTCTTCAGAGCAGCGGTGGATAGAGTAGAGATAGTGATGATGATATCCAACCTTTGATTAGGAGACGGCACTTAAAGAAGAAAAAAGAAGATAATTAACGATAATAAATGAAATACATCAAGTAAAACGTTTTGTAGAATAAATAACTATATAAAAACTTACTTCTGAAAACAATACTTCTGGTAAAATTTCTATTATTTCTCGAATAACTATAGGTTAGATTCACTGTGTTATCATTATAGTGGTCCATAGTTCCCAAAACACTAAAATCCATGTAAACGATATTTTCACAAATTGTCGCTGTGAAATTAAACCGGCTTATCTGCAAAATTCATATTTTTCACCAGAGCACTTTGTCACATGCAATATTTTCCGTTTAACATCAGTTTGGTTCACCTCAACGCCACCTTATGCATAAAAAAAATTTAGACAATAATTAGTACTTGCAATTATTCAACGGCAATGGAAAGGGTCAATTCTGTTAGTGATGCCTACGGCCTGAGCCTCACTTCAAGAAGAAAAGTTGGATGCTGATAAGCAAAAAGCAACAACCTGCTCGACAGTTACGGATAAACAACATACTAATGCTGTGGCTTGGTTCTAAAAGGGCCAATGTCAATTCTTTACTGTTTTGAGTTAAACAGTGCGTTAAACATTGTTCGATACATAATTTCTTATGCTAAGACAACCAATATCAAAATTCAATCAGAAAGCCCTAATATTAGTGGAATGGTGGCCAATGTCACAATGAAATAATTCACATCAGTTTCGGTTAAAAGGGCCAACGTTGACATTGGCCCTTTTATTGATTAGTCACATTGGTATTTAGTGGAATATCCAGTGGGCCAATGTATACATTGGCCCTTATATCAATTACTGACATTGATATTTAGTGGAATATTCAGTGGGCCAATGTATACATTGGCACTTTTAGCTTTAATTGACACATATTTATCTACACTTCTTGTGAACCACCTTTATGCGCATAATTATTGCAAAGACAGAAACATTTAACCACAAAGTGCGTCGCTCTACAGAAAAATATTTGTGGAGGAATTTAACCTATCATTCCATAAGCCCAAAAATGATACCTGTGCAAAATGCGACAAGTTTGAAATGCAGTTGAAATGCTGTGAAAGCGAAACAAAACGAGCATCAATTGAAGAAGAAAAATCGGTACATTTACATTTAGCCGAGTCTGCATACGAGTCAAAACGAAGAGATAAAGAAGAATGCAAGAATAATCCAGGTTATGTTACCATTTCCTTCGACTTGCAAAGATGCTTGCCTACTCCGTACCTAAGAAGTAGATTGAGTTTTTATAAACGTCAACTGTGGACGTTTAACCTGACCATTTACCAGACCATAGGAAAAAATCATCTTCTCTGTGCTATCTATGGAATGAGACAGTGGCTGGACGAGGAGGGCAGGAAATTGGTTCTTGTGTTTACCATTAATTACACAACCTTATAGAAGAAAATAATAACATACATACAGTGACCATGTGCAGTGATTCTTGTGGATGACAAAACCTCAATATACTTTTTTCTACCATGTTGCTGCAAACTGTTTTAGAAGTTAACTCCAAAGGTAAAAAATTGACAATAAACCACAAATTTCTTGAAGCCGGTCATACGCATATCGAGGCAGAAAGTATTCATGCAGCCATAGAAAAGACAAAATAACGTACTACGGCTGATATTGAATTGCCTCGAGATTAGGCAAACTTGATAAGTTTGGTGCCTAGAAAACCGTCTATAAAAGTCATAGAATTGGAACAAAAGGACTTTTTAAACTTTAAAGCATGTTTAAATACTCATTATGTGCATCGTAAAAAGAACACTTTAAACGAACCAGTTCATTGGTTGCAAATTAAATGGATGCAGTATTCACCTGGGACCCAAAATATTTTATACAAACATTCATTTGAAGGTGAGTTTAAAACGTTTGCTATATCTCGAAGTCAGACGAAAACACGACAGTATAACAAGATGCCCTCGCTTCTACCACTTAACAACGAACTAATTCCGCTGAGTAAGGAAAACCTAACATATTTACAGGCACTTTTACCTTACATTAGCAAAACAAATCGCACATACTACAGCCATCTCCTGGAACAAATAACTACAAATGATAATGTGGTGGAATACTATCCAGATGAAATTTCGGAGGTAGAAAGTGATTTCTCAGAATGAAGAAAGATTCCTGAAACAGTTTCTCCCATTTAATTAGTTTAATAATAATAATAATTTTAGTTTTATGTATCTTTTACTACAATTTTTTTTCATACTATTCTTAATTTTAATTTCTGTCATTTTCGTATAATAAACTATTAGTATAAAGCCACTTTGTTTATTATTGTTCTAGTTATAATGGCCAATGTCTCCAAAGAAAATAAATACAAATAAAAAAATTTAGGTAATAAGGGCCAATGTCGTCTTTTTTTCGAAATCTTTAAAGTTAAAAAAAATAAAAACACAGTCTTATTCTGTTCAAACATATTATCCTCTGGGCAAAATTTGGTAGCTACAGCCTGCATTACATTGAAAATATAAATATAAGTATTTTTGGTAAAAACTTCAACTGCAGTTTTCTCAAATGTAAAGATTTTGACATTGGCCCTTTTAGAACCAAGCCACAGACTGGTTCATGTAGAATCTTATGTATACCTTTGCACCAACGTAAATGCAAAATAGGAACAGGGCACAGAAATTAAGGCGAGAATAGAACAAGCATTTAACAACACGAAAAAGCTCATAAGCAAAGATTTATCTCTTCCTCTAAAACTAGGTCTAGTTAAATGCTACATTTTCCGATCTTACTATATGGTGTGGAGGCCTGGATGCTAACAGAAACGCTCACGAAAAAGCTAGAAGCATTCGGAATATGGATGTATGACGTATTCTTCGCATATCCTGGACCAAAAATGAGGTAATCCACAGAGGTAACGTAGGACCAACGTAGAGGTAATCCACAGACTCGGAAAAGAGAAAGAAATCGTGAGCACAATCAAACAATATCTATATTTAGGCCACATATTGAGACACGATAAGTAGGTACTAGTGATGTTGAAAAAGTATCTATTCGTTACAAAGTACTCGTTACTTACGAATACCGAAAGTAACGATTACTATACAGGGAGGCAAATCGTTACTTTGATTACTCTGATTACTTTGTTACTTCGTACCAATCGTATCAGAGCGAGTACCTACTTGAGTATTGTATCTACAATCGGTTGATATCGGAATTGGATCGCCCTGAATCGGTATTCCACTACAGTTAACTAAAATTTTATCTGTATGAAGGGCAAAGGGTATGAAGAGTTTTACAGGATTACAGGGCGCTGAGAAGTAGCTGAAACCGAGGGAGGTATATCATTTAACAAAGCATAAATCATGCACCCAGAAACAGACCTCTATACCATTTGTCGAGGTAGATATTAAATCACAGATGCTCGTTTCTTTGAAAATAACAGTGTAACACATTAGATTTTATTAATAAATACACACTATTCTTATCAGGCCTAGAGAAAAAAGAACCCTCAATATACTGATTTTGACATGTTTATGTACTTTGGGATGAATTTTATACTGCAATTATGCATTTCCATCCATTTTTCTATTGGAAAATATTTCCCGTTTCACTATTTCACTAAAAATAATTTATTTTTTCCTAAATGCCTTGGTCTGTGTATTTTATTGTTATGATCCAAAAATCTAAAATAATATCTGCCTGGGCCAAATAAAATAGTAGAATTTATAAAAAAAAAATTATTTTTATTAACTATTAATAATTAGTCTGTACAAAATTATGTCGGGCACCCCTTGTTTTTACAACAGATTACATATCATTTAATTTCTTATACTTATACGGAATACTGAGAAATGCGATTCTTGATATGATTACCGGTACTCAAATACAAAAGTAATCATAGTAGTCAAAGTATCCTACTAATACTAATACAAAATATGTACTGAGAAATGAGATTCTCGATATGATTACCGGTACTCAATTACAAAAGTAGGTAATCAAAGTAACGAAAACTGTAAATGATTACTTTATACAAAAGTAACGATTTGTAACGAATAGGGGGACATGGGTAACAATGAGACACTTTTTTTTTCTGAGCTTAGTATTTTAAAAACTAAGGCAAATAATATTTAATTTTTGAATGTTACACGATGGTATAAGTATCTCCAAATAATTTTGAATAGAATATAATGCAAAAAATGATAAATAATGAAGATACAACAAATATGCTATCAAAATGTCATTTGTCTCATTGTTACCCATACCGGAGGTACAATGAGACACAATTTGAAAAGTGGAATTTTTATACAAAACATTAGGAAAATACTGAAACACTACATCAAATGTTTAATTATTTATTTTAAAACGCCAGCATGAGCTAAAACTAATAATAATAATATAAGAAAAACCTAGATAAACATTCATTTTACTGAATATTAGAACTGAACAAAATAATAATACAGTAAGAAAAACAAAAACATTAATTTTCTTCATTCCAGAAATAAACAAACTAAAACATTATTGTAATATAAGAGAAACATAAACATTATTTTTACTGAATATTCATATTAAACTTAACTTCAAATGAATAAAAAGCGTTTTCTCGTTTTGTTTTGCCGTAGATAACAGGACATGGCAAAATCATTTTTATGTCTTTTTTCGAAACTGTAGCAATATCCTGAACATTTGGAAAATAAAATTTTCCATCGACTTTTGTGCTTTTCCTTAAAAATCTTAGCTCGAATTCACTTTCATTACTATTTGCTGATAATATTTTTCCTATGTAATATATATCTTTTTGCCTTTAATGGTCTCTGGAGAAAATTATACCAGAACGTAATCCCCAGAGCAAGGATTTCTTTCTAACTCTTCGAATGCTGTTGGATCTAATTCAGGCATAAAATTGTCAGGTGAAGCATCAGAATTCCATTCATCTGCCTCATTTTCCTCATTGTCACTCTCTTGAATTTTCTTTTTGACGGCGACCTTTTTTTATTTTTGAACCGTATTTTGCCTCTTATTATATTTCTCATCTAGCTCACGTTTTTCTGGGGTATCGGTGGGAATCATACTCCTACCTCTCTTTCTTTCTTTCCTTGTTAATTTTCTCTCCTGGACTTTGGGATATCCTCTAATTTGTTCAGGGCTTCTAAACGCTTGGATATCAGCCACATGTTCAGTATCATCATCATTTACTTAATGTTCTTTTGAGGTTGACGGTTCAGATTCAGGACATGACATGGCCGGTCTGTAACGGCACATGGTAAATAGTCTAGTTCGGTAAAAATATCTTTATTGTATGGAAAGATACCACATTTGTTAAATGCCGATATAATATTCTGCGGAGCTAAAGCTTTTTCAAAAGCTATTCCTGCAAAAGCTTCAACCTCATAATATATGGATACCGGTTTTCCAGGATGCTGCATTAACCAGCTATCTACGGCGGCGTTGTAAGCCAAACTAAATGGCTTGAAGACCTACAACCAGAGGTTGCAACTTGTTCGTTGAATGCGGAGGAAAAGTTACAATCGTAACTCCATTTTCTTTATCCAGATTCAAGACCTCTGTTCCTCTGAAAAGCTCCCTTTGTCTGATTTCCTAGGAGGATTTCGCGGCATTTTTTTCACAAAAAATCCTAAAAAATAAGTTAAAAATGAAGATAAAAAATAATTTACAATATGAGGTACAATGAGACATGTCTCATTGTTACCCAACACGCAATGTCTTATTGTTACCCAAACGACCTTTACAACAACAAAAATTAATTTTCACCTAACCTTAAATCGAATCAATGGAAAAATGTCTCTATTCATCAAATAATAAGTCCCTGCATATTATCCATTCGCCAAAAAAAAAAATGAAAGAAAACGTGGTTTTCGTTAAAAATGAAAAAATACGTACCTTAAAAAAAGAATTGGTCAAATATTAACACTCACTGCCGATCGGAATCAAACTAAACGCGTGGCTTGCGCGCAAACAGGAACCTCGTCGTCCTTACATAAAAGCTAAAGCGCGCATGCCAAAATATTGACGAAAAAGTCGTACAGGCAGCCAGAAATACAGGTGTCTCATTGTTCCCCGTGTCTCATTGTTACCCATGTTCACTACTCGAAAGTAACTGTCTACTGCAATTGATGATCCAGGGGAAAATAGACAGTAAGAGAAGCCCAGGCAGGAGAAGACACTCGTAGCTCCAAAATCTGCGAAAGTGGTTCAGACTCGCATCAGTCAAACTATTCAGATGTGACGTAATCAAGATCAGAATTACCATGTTAATAGCCAACGTTCGCAATGGAGAGGGCACTTGAAGAAGAAGAAGTTGCAAATAAATCGGAAGTTGATTAAATTAAGAGAAATATGCAGATATGACAGTATCTACCTATTGCAATTCGGTGTAACGTTTGCTTTTATGTCACAATATACCGGTTTGTTTTAGTTTAAGCTGCGAGAAACGCAGGCCCGGCCACAGGGGTGGGCGAACTGGGCGGCTGCCCAGTGCGGCAAATTCAGGGGCGGCAAATTTTAGAGGACAGCCAATTTTTGAAATTGAAGAAATAATAACTTATGTTTTTTATATTATAAAAAAGCAATATTATGAACAAGAGCGGCAAAAATGCAACTGTAAAAACGAGGATTAAGTAAGTTAAACAATAAAAATTGCAAGGTTTGGAATTGCAATTCGACGAAAAATTGACAACACCGTCTTCTTCTTCATCGCATAAGAATAGTAGGATCAGAACTAAACTAAATTGACTGCAATTCACTTAAAATTAACTTTACTGAAAATAGATATAATAATTAGAAACATATGGCTGAAGCTTTGTCTAGCCACGCTAAGTCTCCAGCTCATCTACAGTCACAGCGACAGTGGGTAGAACTAGCGATTCGACTAGAATCGGGCAAAATCATAGATGAAGAAACACAAAAAGTTCTAAATTCAGAAACTGATCATTGGAAAAATGTAATACAACAACTTATATCAATAATACAGTTCTTAGCACATCAGTGTCATCCAATGAGTGGCGATTCTGATGAACATTTTCATCAAAACAATGGTAATTTTTTAAGCTTTTTGAGCTTTTTAAAAATTTTGATTCAGTGTTACAAGAGCACATTAGGAGAATAACTAATGGGAGTAACAAGCAGCATCACTACTTGGGAAAACGTATTCAAAACGAAGTTATTCAGCTCCTCCATGACCAAATCAAAAATAAAATTTTAAACTTTTTGAAATCAGCACAGCATTAGAGCATAATTTTAGATTGTATATCTGATATTACTGGGGTGGAACAGATGACTATTGCTGTACATTTTGTCGATTTAGGTTCTTGTTCACAAAGTGTTAAAATTGAAGAACATTGTCTTGGATGTGTGCCTGTAGTGGAAACCACTGGCTTGGGAGTTACAGCGTCCCAGAATGAACTGGGAATGCCTTTGGAAGATATGAGAGGACAAGGGTCTGATAATGAAGCAAGCATGGAGGAGAAAAACTTGGGAGTTCAAAACAGAATTTTGAAAATGAATTCTAGAGCATTTTTTGTCCCATTTTCTAGCCATTCACTTAACTTAGTCGTGAAGGATGCTGCTAAAGCCTCACAGTTTCCAGTTTCTTTCTTTTTCTTAGTGACAAAATTTACAACTTTTTCTCAACATCTATTCATCGTTGGACTATGCTGAAAAATCATATTTCTAGCCTAACATTGAAACCTTTGTCCGAAACTATATGGGAAAGTAGAATAATTGATGCAATTACTCCCATTGGAGACCAAATTGAAGAAATTTACGATGCTCTTGTAGAAATCACTGTGAATAAAAACAACGATAAAATGGTTGCTCATAAGGCAAGCTGTTTGGTAAAACAAATCCGTGATTGTACTTTTCTTTGCTCTGTGGTAATATGGCATGACATTTTACTTCACATCAATGTAGTCACATATGCAGAGTATTGATATGGGAGCGTATCAAGCTATCAGTTTATTAGAAAAATGGGAAATCCATTTTAAGTCTCTCGGAAGTGATTTAAAATTCGAGGGCTATTTGACAGACTCAAAAGGGTTTATTAAAGTTAGAAATTGAGAATCCGAAAAGGAGGCTGAAGATGAAAGTATGGACCTCGATCCAGAGACACGATATAAAGTTAACTTATTATTTAAAAATTATAGACACAACCGTTAATGCACTAATAGACTAAGAGCTAGTGAACTAAACTTTCTCCTGTACGGTTTAAATTTAAGTATGTGTTTGAGTAAGTCATTTAGAAGAAATGTGTACAATGACAGGCGATTCTGAAGAGCATAAGACCTTGCCAGGCGAGGGGAAAGATTAGGGGTTTTTCCTAAAATTATTCTTTTTGCACCGAACAAGGTTTTTTTAGGTTTTTTGAATCATTCCAAAGAGAAAAGGTCTTTAGTGATTTTTCTCTTAAGTTAACAGTTTTTGTTATATAAGCTATTGAAAATTTTGAAAATTGCGAAATCGGTCATTTTTAACCCCAAATCGGACATTTATCTAAAAAGTTCAAAGTTGCCAAGGTAGGTAGATATTCTTTAAACATTGATTGATGAAATCCCAAAGAGTTTTTTGCAATACAGTATCGGAAACGCCTTTGTTTTTTAATTGCTAATCAAGCGGGCGCGACACTGTAGTTTAAGTGAGGACGTTTGAGTTGGCATAAATTCATTATCTCGAGAATGGGCAAATTTCAAGAGAAATCCTCAGACAGGTCGATTTTTATTTTTAAGTTAGGACTTTTTGGCATATATATAATACTAGTGACGTCATCCGTTTGAGCGTGATGACGTTATCGATGATTTTTTTAAATGAGAGTAGGGGTTGTGTGATAGCTCAATTGAAAGGTTATTTAATTCTCTATTCACTAATATAAACATTAACATAATTATTTATACAGGGTGTACAAAAAAATTTTTTTATTAAATTAACTTTGATTAAATTTGACAAATAAACGAAAAAATTTGTTTGTACACCCTGTATAAATAATTAGGTTAATAGAGAATTAAATAACCTTTCAAATGAGCTATCACACAACCCCTACTCTTATTTAAAAAAATCATCGATTACGTCATCACGTCCAGATAGATGACGTCACTAGTATTTTATATATACCAAAAAGTCCTAATTCAAAAATAAAAATCGACCTCTCTGAGGATTTCTCTTGAAATTTGCCCATTCTCGAGATAATGAATTTATGCAAACTCAAACGTCCTCACTTATACTACAGTGTCGCGCCTGCTTGATTAGCAATTAAAAAAACAAAGGGGTTTTCGATGTTTTATTGCAAAAAACTCTTCGGGATTTCATCAATCAATGTTTAAAGAATATCTACGTATTTTGGAAACATTGAAATTTTTAGATAAATGTCCGATTTAGGGTTAAAAATGGCCGATTTCGCAATTTTAAAAATTTTCAATCGCTAATATAACAAAAACTATTAACTTAATACAAAAATCACTAAAGACCTTTTCTGTTTGGAATGATTCAAAAAACCTAAAAATTGTTCGATGCAAAAAGAATAATTTTAGGAAAAACCGCTAATCTTCCCCCTCGCCTGGCAAGGTCTTATGCTCTTCAGAATCGCCTGTCATTATAAACATTTCTTCTAAATGACTTACTCAAACACATGCTTAAATTTAAACCTTACAGGAGAAAGTTTATTTTACCCCCTAAATTTGCACTTTTCGATTCACCTGGTAGATACACGTGCACCGCTGATGTCTGCCAGGTCATGGTTTTTAGCCTTGGTGTGCTATGAATTATCACTACAAAAATTTCTAACCTTACAGGACGACCGTTAGTCGGAGGGTTCACTAGCTCTTAGACTATAAGTGATAGATTTCAGCAAATTAAGAGCCATTGTGAAATTTTTGAGTTTTTGGGTATACCAAGGGGGAGGCGCAGCGGTCGCCGATCTTGCCCAGGGCGGCAAAATCGCTAGGGCCGGGCCTGGAGAAACGTATGTACAAACATGATTAGGTATCTGGTATCTGCCAATAAGTCATATCTGGGTAATTATAAAAATGGACTATTATAAGATAATTCAGTTTGTTTTACTTACATGATGGACGTCTTTCCTCCTTCAAGGTTTTGAAGCCACTGGCGTATTGCGCACTAGATCTGCCTTCTGATAAAAAATGGTCATTTCCAAGTTGCAATAAATGCAATTTAGCCCAACGCTATCTGATAGATTTTTATTCCACTATATGACATGGCGGTGTGACATAAAAATAGAACGGAAAAAAATAATTTTTTTAACACCAAGAACTCGAAAACTCAATTTTTGCAGATATCTCGGTTTAATTTCACAGCGACGAAGTATTTTATTTCGTTTTTGTAAATTTAATTAAACAAAACAAGACTAAAAATATATCAGATTATATTCTTAACCAAACATTTAAAGATAATATTTATCCTATGCCTAATTATTAGGCAATGCATGGATATAAAAATAAAATGTTCTTTACCTTCTGGACATTTTCAAATGACTAACACGAAATACTGTTTATTGTTTACAAAAATTAGTTTACTTACTAAAAATAAATAAACAATTATAAATGATATCAAATAACCAAAAATAGAAATTTTGGTAATTGATGATTTTGGAAAATGATAAGCCATTTAGTGAATTATGTAAACAAAATAATTGGTGTTTTTAATAAAATATTTGTTTTAAAAAAAATGACTGTGCAAAATATGTAAAAATATGTTTTATATTATAATACATATATATATATATATATATATATATATATATATATATATATATATATATATATATATATATATATATATATATATATATATATATATATATATATATATATATATATGATGTAAGGGATAGTGATGCGCAATACATAGCCTCTCCTATTCAAATGTCAACCTCACCTGCCCGTGAGATGATCTCGATCATGATCATCCGGTACATCCTGCTAGATAACAAACGAGGCGCTGACGTCCGAGTGATTGCCGGTATAAGCAATCCCCCACTTACTGACCAACAGCTTCGGGTGGAAGAGTCGGTAAGTGGAAGGGCACCTTCTTGTCCTAGAAATGAGAAATAATTTCTAAAGGCGGACGAACCAGGCATGGTCAACGGCGTGGAGATGCATAAGGCAACGGGAAACCAATGCATTAAAGGCTCATAGAGCATCCCTAGTTAATCATCATGACTAACAACATAACCAAACACTCTACTGATCATGGAACTCGGAAAACAAGATCCGGCAGAGGAGGAAACTCACAAGACTGCAAGGCCTCCCCGGTCGTCAACATGCGAAAACCTTGCAAAGTAGCGACGTGGAATGTTAGAAGTCTACATCAAGCTGGAAAAGTACATAATGCCGTTAATGAAATGGAAAGGCTGAATGTAGACATTTTAGGAATCAGCGATGTCCAATGGCCCGACTCAGGAAAGATGAAAATCAACAATAAAACAATATACTATTCAGGAAGTCAAGACGGTTCACACAGATATGGTGTCGGGATAATACTAAACAAACACATGGATAAAGCTGTAGTAAATTTCATTCCATACTCCAACAGAATTATCCTCTTACAATTAAATCAGAATAAACCCAAATTAAACATAATACAAGTTTATGCTCCGACTGCGGACAAACCAGAGAGCGATATTGAAACTTTCTACGAAGACCTAGACAATATTTTAAAATCCATTAAAACGCAGGATGTTACAATTATAATGGGAGATTTTAACGCAAAGGTTGGAGACGAAAAAGTAGAAGAATGTACAGGAGGATATGGTCTGGGCAACAGAAACGAAAGAGGTGACAGGTTTATCGAATTTTGCCAAAACAATAATTTTGTCATAACTAATACATTGTTTAAAATGCCAAAGAGAAGACTATATACCTGGAAGTCACCAGCAGATCAAGAAGGGAGAATTGTAAGAAACCAAATAGATTATGTATTGATTAGACAAAGATACAAGAACGCAATTATATCTTCAAAAACCTATCCAGGTGCCGACATAGGATCAGATCACAATCCAGTAGTGACCAAAATTAGGCTCAAAATGAAAATAATAAAACGCAGAACAACAGATGTAAAAATCGATACAAGTAAACTAAGAAACCCACTCATAAAACAACGCCTGACAGATGAAATTAATAACCGTTTAATGAATGTTAAAGAACAAATCCAGCAAAATACTGAAACAGAGACAAAATGGTTATTAATAAAGACAGAAATAGATAAATGTCAAAAAGAAATTCTTACACCAACCAGATACAAAAAGAAACAATGGATGACGGAGGAAATCTTAGATTTAATGGAAGAAAGACGTCAGCATAAAAACAGAGATAATCAGATGTACAAAAATGTGGATAAACAAATAAAATCCAAAATTAAACAGGCTAAAGAACAGTGGTTAAAAGAACAATGCGCAGAAATAGAAGAACACCAGAAAAGACATGATAATTTTAACACACATAAAAAAATTAAGGAATTAACGCAGATCAACAGAAAAAGAAAACCGGGAATACTAAAAGATATAGATGGGAAACTTGTGTTGAGTACTAACGAAAAATTAAAGAGATGGACAGAATACATAAATGAATTGTTCAAAGACAATAGAACAGAGCAGATGGAAGTCGAAGTAGAAGATGATACGGTTTTGAAGATATTAAAAGAAGAAATTAAATCGGCATTAAAAAACAGCAAAAATGGTAAAGCAGTAGGTCCAGACCAAATCCCAGTAGAAAGCTTAAAATGTATAAATGATGAAACCTTAGACATTATCGTAGACTTGTTTAACACAGTGTACAAAACAGGAAACATACCAAAACAATGGTTACTCTCAACCTTTTGTGCTATCCCTAAAAATACAAACGCTAAAGATTGCAGTGAATACAGAACAATATCATTAATAAGTCACATTCTCAAATTATTCTTGAAAATAATACATGGTCGTATAAACAAAAAACTAGAAGAAGGAATAGATGATAGTGAGTTTGGGTTCAGAAACGGACTAGGAACCAGAGAGGCGTTATTTGCTTTTAATGTGTTAGCTCAAAGATGCATGGACATGAATGTTGATGTGCATGTTTGTTACGTTGATTTTGAGAAGGCTTTTGACAAAGTAAGACATGAAAAATTAGTCCAAATTCTAAAGACAAAAAACATAGACAAAAGGGACTTACGAATAATAACAAACCTTTACTGGAATCAAAGAGCACAAATTGTAATAGATAACGAACCCAGTCCAGAAATTGAAATCAGGAGAGGAGTTCGGCAGGGATGTATTATGTCTCCATTACTCTTTAATGCATATAGTGAAGCCATTTTTGAAGAAGCATTGCTATCACAAAGTGAAGGAATAATAATTAACGGAAGATCTATTAACAACATAAGATATGCAGATGACACCGTGATTATAGCAAGCTCTGCTGAACAACTCCAACTACTACTGAACAAAACAAACAATTTCTGTAAAGAATATGGACTAAAAATGAATATAAAAAAGACCAAATACATGATAATAACTAAGAAAACAAACATACAAACAAGCATACATTTGGGAAATGTACCGATAGAAAGGGTTGATAAATACAAATACCTAGGAACCTGGATTTCAGAGAAAAATGATCAAACAACAGAAATAAGGACCAGGATAGAAATAGCAAGAAATGCGTTTGTAAAAATGAAAACAGTTCTCTGCAACAAAGACCTTAGCTTAGAACTGAGAGCAAGAGCTTTGAGATGCTACGTGTTCTCGATACTACAATATGGACTTGAAAGCTGGACATTAAAGCAAGAACACATAAATAAGCTACAGTCATTTGAAATGTGGTGTTACAGAAGAATGCTTAGAATAGCATGGACACAGAGGAAAACGAACACGGAAGTACTGCGAGAAATGGGTAAAGAATGCGAAATAATAAACACAATAAAAATAAGAAAGTTACAATATCTGGGACACGTAATGAGGGGACCGCGATATGAAATGCTAAGACTGATAATACAGGGAAAGATAAGAGGCGGAAGGAGTATAGGAAGAAGGAGAGTGTCATGGTTAAAGAATTTAAGGGACTGGTTTAGATGCAGTTCTATAGAACTCTTTAGAGCAGCGGTGGATAGAGTAAAGATAGTGATGATGATATCCAACCTCCGATTAGGAGACGGCACTTGAAGAAGAAGAAGAATATATATATATATATATATATATATATATATATATATATATATGTACATAATATAATATACATATTATGTTTGATAATATTTCAGATCAGGCATAGTAGGCGAGCAGGAGATATCCCTAAAATGACCAGGTACTGACCACGGAGAGGTGAATGGCTAATTTTATTCATACTTTATATTTTTGAAGGTGCTGAAAACGACAATGAGGTTTATATTGAATTTTATGTGGGGGAACATTGTCAAAATCGCAATTTTAACCTAAAAATAAAAAAAAAGAAATCACGTTTTTTGCGTTTAACTCGCTACAACTCTGTTTAGTTTTAATATTTTTTTCTGAAATTCTTACAGTATATAGCCCTAACATTTTTGAAGACAACGGTATCTGGTTTAAGCTTTAGTTCTTATTCAGATAAAGGTTATGAATTTTTCAAAGGAAAAGGTGCGGATTTGTGAATTGCAAATTTTAATCGCAAAAGTTGAGCGACGAAATTTAAAATTTAGCCTTTTAATCACGTTTATATTAAAAAAAAGAGTACAAAGAAGTTTTCTGGAAAATTTTAGATCAAAATGTTTTATAGAAAAAAAATAGTGCAACTTTTATTATCGACATTAGAAATCCCCAATATAACGGTCATTTTTCGAGATACTGACCATGGGTGGAGAATGGCTAATTTTGGTGTTAGATTATGTTTTTGGCCGTGATGAAAACGAAAATGAACTTTATTTTAAATTTTAGGTGGGGGAATATTGTCAAAATCGCAATTTTACCATAAAAATAAAAAAAAGTGAAATCTCGCTACAACTCTGGTCGATTTTAATATTTTTGTCTAAGGTTTGTACACTATATGTTGCTCACTTCTTTGAAGACAACGGTATTTGCTTTAAAGTGATACAATAGCGATCAACAGGTAGCCAAAACGCGTTCCAAGATTGCGGCTGTAATTTTGAATATTTTTTCGAGATATTTGGCACACGTATTCGTACTATAATAAATAATGGCGATACAGAGCCCAATTTGAAAAATATATTAATATGTGGAAATTACTCTGTAATTAAATACAATATTAAAAAAACGAGCCTGAACCTCCATTAAGAAGAACAAAAAAATACACTTTTTTCAAATAAACTTTTTTATCCGATGCCTAGATTTTGTGTCATTTTGGAACTACTAATGAAATAAAAAATTTTAGTAGTTCCAAAATGACACAAAATCTAGGCATCGGATAAAAAAGTTTATTTGAAGAAAGTGTATTTTTTTGTTCTTCTTAATGGCGGTACAGGCTCGTTCTTTTAATATTGTATTTAATTACAGAGTAATTTCCACATATTAATATATTTTTCAAATAGGGCTCTGTACCGCCATTCTTTATTATATTACGAATACGTGTGCCAAATATTCTCGAAGAAATATTCAAAATTACAGCCGCAATCTTGGAACGCGTTTTCGCTACCTGTTGATCGCTACTGTTTTCTCTTAAGATTTTGGTCTTATTCTAGTAAACGTTATGAATTTTTTTAAGTACAAGGTGCAGATTCGTTAATTGCAAAGTTTAACCGCAAAAGTTAAGAGGCAAAATTTAAAATTTATCTTATTAATCACGTTTATAACATAGAGTACAAAGAAGTTTTCTGGAAAGTTTTAGTTACAAATGTTTAATACAAAAAAATGGCCTAACTTTTAATATAGACGTTATACATTCCCAAAATAACGCTTATTTTTCGAGATACTGACCATGGGAGGTGAATGGCTAATTTTAGTCTTATTTTATGTTTTCGATGGTGCTGACAATGAACAAGAGGTTTATTTTGAATTTTATGTGACGGAACATTGTTAAAATCGCAATTTTAACCAAAAAATGAAAACAAAAAGTGAAGTCACGAATGTATACGTTTAACTCGCTACAACTCTGTTCCATTTTAGTATTATTTTCTAAAATTTCTACGGCATATATTTCTTATCTTTGTGAAGACTATGAAAGTAGTATGTATTCTTTCAGTCTTTTTTTATGAAAGTTATGAATTTTTAAAAATAAAAGGTGCAGATTCGTGAATTGCAGAGTTAAATCGCAAAAATTAAGTGACAAAATTTAAACTTTATCTATTTGATTACGTTTATGTTAAACCATAGAGTTCAAAGAAGTTTTATGGGGAGTTGTAGATCTAGATGTGTTATATAAAAAATATGGTGCAACTTTTAATTTTAAGAAAAACGTGGTTTAACTTTTTTTTATTTTTAGGGCAAAATTGCGATTTTGACAATTTTCTTCCACCTAAAATTCAAAATAAACTTGATTTTCCCTTTCAGCACCATCAAAAACATAAAGTAAGACCAAAATTAGCCATTCACCACCAATGATCAGTATCTCAAAAAATTAGCGTTATTTTGGGGATTTATAACGTAGATGTTGAACGTTGCACCATTTGTTTGCTATAAAACATTTTGATCCAAAACTTTCCAGAAAACTTCTATGTACTCATGTTTTATTTTTGAATTTGATATAAAATCTATATTTCAAATTTTGTCAGTAAAATTTTGCGATTAAGCTTTGCAATTCACGAATCTGTACCTTGTACTTTAAAAGATTCATACCTTTTACTAGAGTAAGAATAAAAGCTTAAAGCAGAAACCATTGTCTTCAAAAAAGTGGGCTATATAATAATATAGTGTACAAACTGTAGAAAAAAATATTAAAACTGACCAGAGTTGTAGCGAGCTAAACGCAAAAAACGTGATTTTTTTTTTATTTTTAGGGTACAATTGCAATTTTGACAATATTCCTTCACCTAAAATTTAAAATAAATTTCATTTTCGTTTTCATCACGGTCAAAAACATAATTTAAGTCCAAAATTAGCCATTCTACACCCACGGTCAGTATCTCGAAAAATAAGCGTTATATTGGGGATTTCTAATGTCGACATTAAAAGTTGCACTATTTTTTTTTTTTCTATAAAACATTTTCATTTAAAACTTACCAAAAGACTTCTTTGTACCCTCTACTTTAACATAAATGTGATTAAGAAGATAAGTTTTAAACTTCGTCACACAACTTTTGCGATTAAACTTTACAATGCACAAATCCGCACCTTTTCCTTTGAAAATTTCATAACCTTTATCAGGATAAGAATAAAAGCTTGAAACAGGTACCGTTGTGTTCAGAAGTGTTAGAGCTATATACTGTAAAAATTTCAGAAAAAAAATATTAAAATCGAACAGAGTTGTAGCGAGGCAACAGTTGACTTTCAGCCGTGAAATATTTATAACAACTGTGTGTTTAATTGTACTATGTTTGTACTTATATAAATAAATTACAATAAAATTTTGGTTTTGAACAGTTTTATTCATGAAATAATCGCAACAAATTGCACTCGATCTCTAAAATGAATATAGAATTTTAGAGCTCTTGTGCAATTACTACTGATAATTCGATAAAATAAAATTATTTTGACATAATATTTAAAAGTCAGATCAGTAGACAATTACAATGGTTTTGAATCGTTGTCATGGAAACCAATATCGTCGTGGTGATAACCCATTATATTAAAAGTTTAGTTTTGACAACCTTGTCAAAGAATTAATTTGTGGCTTTTTTCCAAACCTACGGCCCTAGAAAAAATATTGTTCCTAACTCATGCGGAAAGTGTCTTCCCTGCACTCGACTGCTTGCCCGAACTCCGCTATCGCGTCGTTCGGGTCAACGGCAGTCCCGTGCGTGAAAGTATCACTTTCCGCACTAGTTAGGAAAATAACTATTTCTCGGCTTCCTATGGAGCAATTTTCTTCATTATTTTTTGTTCCCAAGTAACTCAAGTAGAGCCATCTAACTAACGCATTATTAAATGTCAAACTTGCTTTTGTTTTGTTATAATAGATTAACTTATTTATTCGCGGTGTGCAAGTCCTTGGAGGGGATACGAGAAACGATCGTGCGAGAATAGCGGAGAAATATTATCAATTGAAATAAATAATTATTTCTTAAATAATTATTTGTCAATTGAAATTGTCAAATTGACGTATATTTAATATCTACTGTCAATGAAGAAGAAAAATTATATATTGCTCCACAATATTGATATGATATGCAATTATTATATAAAGGTAAATTTAATTAATTGTAGTTTGCTTGCAGTACTGCATTTTATTAACTAATTTTATTTACTACATACAATTGTTTACGTTTTAATAACATAACCTGAATCAATTTTTTCTTCTTATTATTTTTTTGGACTATGGCCTTGACAATTATCCAGTAACCAGGACTAATATAATTGGCCAATATAATTAAAAGTGCGAATAATGTTGCTGAGCGTAGAAACCAAGTGTCGCTTTGACGAACTTTCACGGTCCCAATAAGAAAAGAAAACCACAAATTTTTTCCAGTTGTAGACTTTTTATGTAAACTTACTAGAAGTGTACCTTTTACCGTTAAAAACATAGATATTCTCATTTGAAAGCTGTATAAATATTTAAACAATCTTTATTTAAACAAATTAAACATTTTTGTTGTAATCAAAAAATTTATTTATTATAACAAAACAAAAGCAAGTTTGACATTTAATAATGCGTTAGTTATATGGCTCTACTCGAGTTACTTGAGAACAAAAAAATAATGAAGAAAATTGCTCCATGGGAAGCCGAGAAAATGCATTTTTTTAACGTATACCGATTTTGAACTTTGAGATTAAATTTTCTCCAACGTAATTTTTGATTGGAATTTTGCTATTTTTGGCTATTTTCACTCGTAATATCGATAGTTTTTATTATAATAATATATGTTATGAGTACTTTAAAGATATGAAAATTGGTGTGAAGAAAGAGGACAAAACTAAAAAGGTGATGGTTTGAAAATTATGATGCTATTGTTTATCTCTTTGCCACAAATGCCAGTCAACTTTGACCGATAGTATCTTAGGAACCACTCATCACAATTAAACGTTTTTTCCTTTAAAAGAAGTGTCCTGCCGCTTTTTTTCAACACCATTTTCGTGGTTTAATTGAATTTAATATTTCCCGAGATATTCTATTTGTTTATAAGCAAAAAAATTTTTATAATTTTAAAATATACCTGAGGCCGCTTATGTAAATAATTCAATTGTGTAAAGTAGGATTTGATAGGTACAGTGTCTTTTTATATAAAAATCATAGTTATTCGTATGTATCATAATTATTGTGGTTATTATAGCGACCGTAAATTTTTAATTAACAATTCCATTGTTGCTAAATTGTTCATTCAATTTCCATCGGCTTCTGGAATTATAATCTATAGGAAAGCAGCTTGTAAATTGCCAAGTTATTTAATTACTGATGGAAAATTACTTATCTAAAATTTTAGTTAAAAATTTAAGATTTTGTTGAAAAACCCCGCCTTTTCCGGGAAAAATTTTCATCGAAGTAAATCGGGAAAAACACGTCTCTATGCAGAATTTAGTTACGGTGAATTTTTATTTTGGTGTTTTTGGTGTAAAATTAAAATCTTTGGGGTTATAGAGCAAAAATTGAAAAAAACACGATTTTTGGGCGCCATTTTGTTTATAAAAAAAGTAGCACACTATCTGTGGACTTTGCATACCGATATTATTAATATATACAATCATAAGGTTCGATTCCAGCAATAAAATTGCTGGTAAATAACTTTCCCAAAAATGGCCTATTCCCCGATAATCTGCCCAGACTATTACACTTATGCACGTAGAAGTCATAAATAATTTAACTAGTAATTATTATTAATAATTCCATTTAATCTATCCTTGCCATTTCCTAGCTTTGGTTACTTTTTGAAGAATGGCAAGGACACACATTTTTGATTTCTTCTTGATGTCACTGATATACATTAAATCTTCTAGTTTTTGGGAATAAATCAAACCTTTCTCCCTTCGGAATCTTAAAGCCTCCGTCACCGGTGATGCCACGATAAGGCCGATAACTAAATGATGCATCTCATATCTCATGCAAGACAACAGCATCCACCATCCGCAGCTGAGCTACACCTGATGGCGAACAGCTATGCCCAGGTAGAGGCAAGTCAACAGCTCTACCATCCGACATTAAGAAGCTACCGTAAACTAAGATAACACAAATGCTATAAGTAAAATCCAAATTGTTAGCTATATTATTTAATCTACTACATCATTTTTTCTTTAAAAATTTAATGAGAAATAAACCTGATTAGTTAACATTGATTGTTTTATTTGTTTTGCATCTAAATTTAAATTGTTCATATTTTTTTATTAAGACAAGGGGTACTCACAACTTGAGAGAGTGAGCTAAGGCTGGCATAAACGATAAAAATATTATAGTTGATTGAAGTACTATTTTATAATAGTATGTCAATTCTCTGTTGTAGTTTATCGTTACACGAATGACACCCAACGCCTTTAAGGTGAGACGCTATTTGTTACAAAATATCGCCCAACGTGGGGGACCCAAACAGTGACTGTTTTCCCATACAATATAAAGCAATACTTGCCCAAACTATAGATGTATTTAACAGCTCACATACAATTCATTCAGGCTTAGTTTTAAGATAAAAATTTATAAAAATGTTATTAAAAAAACCTTTGGAAAAGATTTAACACTTTTTAGCTCATAAACATTTATAATATCTTTGATTTTTTTTATTTCTTGTAAATACTGAAATAATGGTGAAAACACAATCTTCATTTAAAAAGATCCTTCTGTGACAAATAGGAATCAAGAGGGCAATTTTGTTGACAAGATGTTGGTATAGGTTGGTTTTCTGTAAATTTTGGTTTCATATTCTGTATCTCTTTTGTTGCACATCAAAAAAAGAAAGTGAATTTTTGTTTTCTGTTTCATGGTGAATTTGATTGATTCTTCTTTATTGTTGATGTCCATAAGAGATTTATTTAATGCTTCTGGTCCGTGAGGCCAAATGGAAAACACATCATCTACATATCTCCACGACACTGTGGGTCGTTTGTCTTGTTTGTATACAATATTTTGTTTGAAATCCTGCATGAATATATCTGCTAATGATGGAGATTAGAATGAGCCCATCTCTAATCCGAAATTTTGCTTATACGCTATGAGCTCGTAGGTAGAGGGATAATTAAAAATCCGCTAGCGCCAGTAGTGACAAGTCTGTAAGCTTTTACTGAAAATTTGACATAAATGTCAAAGTGATTAATTTAAAACATTGAAATTAAAAATATTAATAGGAAATAATATTAGTTGGTCAAAGCTGTGGTGTATATTTTTACCTTAAATATAAATATGTACTTACGTTTTAAATACTGAATTTAAGTTTTTTTAATATTTCGTAATATGTAATTATAAATTAATCTAAGCGCCATCTACACGATCATTGTGAAAGTATCCGAAGTAAGAAATTAATATTTCATTAATAGAACTTTAAAATGATTAGCAAAATCTTAAAAAAATCGATTACAATTTAATTACTTTTTTGCGTTGTATATATTAACCGCTAAAAATTAAATAATAAATTTAAAAATTACCGGTGAAAGTTGCATTAGTAATCCGCTAGGAGCGACACCAGCGAAGCTCAGAGCGTATAGAAACTATTATCTAGTTGAAAGTAAGTGTTGAAAGTATCTTTGCAAAGTGTTAGTAGCTCCATGATAGCTGATATATTTAGTTTGTCTTTTGTTGTCAATGTATCATCCCTCTCTAAATTTTTTAAATTTTCTCCAATGGCGCATTGGTGAAAAGACTGGTGATATCGAAACTGACTAGCATATTGTTAAAATTGTAATATATTTCTGTTATTTTTTGCAAGAATTGCTGTTTTTGATAAAATATTTTGCGTTTTACCCATGCTAAATCTGTATTATATCTAGAAGGAGCTTTGATAGACTTTTGCGCGGAAACCCCATGCTGCTGCAAACTGCTTATATCTTCTCTGTGAATTTTTGGAACTCCGTATAGATGTGGTGCCTTTATACCTGGTTTTTCTAGTCCGCTAGGTATTCCTTAGGTTTAAAACAGATGAACCACTCTGCAGCGATACTCTGTGGATGCAGAAAGTGGCTGAGAGAGGCGATTTTGTAGTCCCAATGATTTTGTAATGGACGCCTCAGTGGCCAGCCACTGTCGCTCGTGTGGAATGGCACGTTTATTTTACATAAGAATTTACGGCTAATCATCGGAACCCAGCAAACAGGTTTGAGCCCAGTTACGTGATGATTACGTGAAATTTACGGCAAATTTCAACGAATACGTAACTCGGTGATTTATGACGGGAAAAAAACGTATTTCAGTGCCAAATCATTCACCTATATATTAGGGCTTCCTTTATACATGTTTGTCATTAGAAATAATATAAAATCATAATGACGAATATAGTACAAATTTTTTATAATAGGTGTGAATGTCGGTTACATCGCAAAGGTACGTTTATTTCACGTAATAATCACGGAACAGAAATAACTTCCTTTGGTTAAATTTTGAGAAATATTTTGGAAAACAAAATTTTACAACGGTGTTGGTTAAATACGAATCGCTTGAATTTTACTCACTGTATTTTATGGACGTCGAAAAATTAGATGTATTTCACGTAAAAGTAATGTAAATAATACCAATATTTAAACAAAAAGTTTATGATTTCGCTTTTAAAATCATTTAGCATAACTATTTCAATCCAACCTTGATTTGACGCTATTTTTTTCTTTAAAAGTATCACAGGAGCTAAAATGATGAAAGTATCACAGTTGAGTCTAATTTTCAAATCGCGCGCGGTGATGATGTACTACCAAGCCTTTCTCCTCCTTTAAATACTATCACGTGACCACGGTACATGATTAACATAGTTGGTTCGAAAACTAAATTAATCGGTTTATCGAATAATAGATACGTTTCGATAGGATCATTTTTTTATATTATTCTGGTATTGAAATAGATTTTTAGTAAGACCAATTAGTTAATAGTAGAAGAAATTTAAAAACAAAAAGAAAATACGTAATACTAATTTAAAGTAAGTAGAATATAGTTTAACTGTAAGGTAAAAATAATCGATTTTTTAAATCGATGATCATAACCACTAATATCACGATATCCTCACTTTCTCACAACAAAAAGTGAAAGTGAAACGTGAAGAGGAAGAGCTTTATTTCCTTCGTTTTATTTTAGGCGGGTTTATTTATAATAATGTCTTCTGTATTAACGTTTACCTCACTGCTCGAGGGTTGAAGTGCCGATGATGCAATTAGAAAAAAACAAGAAAGTGTCGAAGTGTCCTCCTAGAAATAAAAAGTGAAAAGTGACCTGTGTACTGTGCCTGTGTTGTGTTTTGTGTTGGCAAATTTTTAATGTGTCTTTAGGTCGGTACCATTTGTGGTTCATTATATTATATTATAATAATAATTATACAAGACAAATGTTTTAAAGTTTCTAAATTCTACTAAATAAATACATTGTTAATACTTTATATTATGCTTGTTTTATTTATATCATATGATAATAATTACGTGATTCATAAGTTAATTATAAGGTCGAATTATTTACGTGAACCTAGGACGTATCTTTCACGTGAATACTAATATATACATTTCCTAAAAGATACGTTAATCAACACGTATTTGCAACGTGAATTTCCCGAAACATTTTATTGCTATTTAAGGTAAATAACACGTCTATTGAAGACGAGTTATTCACGTAATTTAAAGACGTATTTTCAATGTGACATTCCAACCAAATTTTCACGTGAAATTCACGTTATCAATTTACGTATATTGGTGACAAATGTACCCAAAATTCACGTAATTAACACGTCGGTCTGTTTGCTGAGAAGCTATTTTATGGATCTACAGAGTAGCGCTGCAGAGTGGTTCGTCTGTTTTAAACCTTAAAGTGCTGGGTTTTAAGTATTTTGGCTTATAGTGATTTGGTTGGGTCCTTTTTTAGTTGGTGTAAGACCTATTTGAAAAATTGGTGACAAAAATAAGGTTAACATATAACAACACCTACATCAATTTAAGCTGACAGACAAATCGTTCAGCATGAAGATATCAGTCACTATAACAATATACACTCACCGGCACAAGTAACCACCCATCTTGAATTGAAAGACTGCCTTTGAGGAAAAGAAAACAATAAAATTATTAATAAAAAAAATTGTTTATCAAGTGATTCTTAAAAAGATCAAATGTGTAAAAATCTATGTTACCGCATCTGACCCTTAGGATTTCTTGGAGCCGGTTCGGCAATACATTCATGATAGCCTGGATGTCCAATTAGGAGATATTGTGCCACTCCACTACCGCAGCCTACTTGAGAAATCCGAAAGATTTGAGGGCTGACATTCTTGCTCTTACCCATTTTTTGAGGTTAACTTAACTGTGTTCAATTGGGTTAAGATCGGGACTGCGTGCCGGCCATTATAAAACTTCGCGACTTTATTAAGATGCTCACGGGTATGAACGTCATGACAACATGCTTTATCATGTATTATTCTAATGTTTTTACCCATGAACTATGCGAAGCGAATGACATAGTCTTGGAGAACTTATTCCACGTATCTTTGAGTAATCACATTACCTCTATTGAACAAAGCAAGTTCAGTATGAGATCCGTAAAGCCGCGTACAAACCAAGTTCGCGAGCTGTTCGCGAACCGTTAGCGAGCTGTTCGCGAGTAGCTGTGTGGACGAGAGTTCGTAATGGGTTCGCGAACAGTTCGCTGTTCGCTCAAAGTTCGCTTGGATAGCGGTAGCATCAAAGGGTTTGTTCGCAAACAACCAGTTAGTAAACAAAACGGTCTGGACCTATTGAAGTTCGCTTAAACGAAAAAGAGGTTATGTTCGTATTTACTTTAGTTTGAGATTAAAAGATTTCAACGTGGCTTGCTGCTTTTTTATTGTTATTTACTACTATAGGTAATTAGTAGTAAATAGTTAATTAATTGTAAGTAGTAAACCATTTTAATATAGAGAAATGCCGCACAAGCAACTAATTCGTCATTATCATTATCCATAATTATAGTATCCATATAATAGCCTTGTTTAAAAATGGGTGAGGGTGAGGACAGCAAAGCAATGCAGCCAATGCAAACCGCAGCGTACTGTTCTATAGAACTGTTCGCGAACCACTCTAATTTTTGGTGTAGCCGTCTTGTTCGGGAACAGTTAGCGATCAGCTCGCAATAGTTCGCAAACAGCTCGCGAGCTATTCGCGAACCGCAAATTTGGTTTGGACGCGCCTTAAAAGGTACCTCCCCAAATCATTATTGACCCTCCTCGGTAACCCACTGTTTCGGTTATACTGCATAACGCAATACTTTTGACGCCTGTAGATACGCTGGCGTCTATCTCGATCTCTTAACGCTATATTCTGCTTTCATCTAAGCACAGTGTGTTCTTCCATTCCGCCACAGGCGTCGGCATATTTTAGCAAAAAGCCAAGTCTAGCTCTATGGTGTTATGGAAGCAGCTGTGAGGTGCGAGCTGAACGGAAAGCCCTCAACTTTCTTTCTGCCATTCTTCTTCTTCTTAATGTGCCCTATCAAGTCCCCTTGACCTTGGCGATTAATATGGCGAAACTCTCTCTGTCTCGAGCTATTGTAAATAGTTGCTCTGCTTTCTTTATATAATATGTCCACTCCCTGATATTCTTCAAGCGAGAGGCCTGTTTTCTACCAATTCCTCTGCGTCCTTCGATTATACCCATCATAATAAGTTGAAGAATATTTTATCGGTCTCCCAAAATAGGCCATTTTTCTACATTTGATATGATCAAGCAACTCGCGAGTAAAATTTGCATTCTTCTTCTAATGTATGTTTACTCACACTTGTATTATTTCTCGCTTCAAAAGATGCGTACGAACTTCAGGAGCTGTGTAAAAGCGATTTCTCAACATGTTGCTGACAATAAAGCGGTCATCTCGAACTATATTACATCTATGTCGGCCTTGACCTGGCTTACGGATGGATGAACCTATCTCCCGAAATCGGCTGATATGACGTCCCGTACCGTAGTTCATCCCTTGGAGAGCTCAAGACGGCTGCGGTAGAGGATTGGCACAATACACCCCAATCGTATATCCAGAATATCATGAATGGATTACCGAACCTGCTTCAAGAAGTCCTAAAGGCCAGAGGCAGCAACGCTCATTATTACCTAATACTGATATTTTTTATTGAAGTTATACTTCTTTACCTCTGATGGTACCTCTGATGTATGAGAAATCTTGTAACATGTTAAAGCAAAGGGGATATAGCTCAGTGGTATAGCGTGTGAACCGGAGATCGAGAGGTCCGGGTTCAAATCCCGGACGATTCATATTCTTTTTTTTTTTAATTTTTGGTACCGTTTTAATAAAAAATTTTTAAAAGTGGTAGGTAAGAAAGTTGGTTTAATATTTAAATAAAATACAAATACCCTGTTAAGTATATTTATTTCTTTGAAATTATATAATAGAAGTATAACTTCTTACGTGCGTACAAAGTACACACACATTCTTTTTTTTTACAAATATGTAGATGACATTGAATGATAGATGATAGAAGATATTCAAAATTATGTTTGTTTTAATTTTCTTCGAACATTAGATATTTGCTAAGCGTTCCTTGATAAACGATTTGTTTTTCAATAATTTTATTGTTTTCTTTTCCTCAAAAGTAGTTTTCATCATATCTTTCATAAAATGATAAAATGTGGTCCAATATTGACAATTTCTGCAAATTGGAAGATGTGGGTGGTTAAGTGTGCCGCGCCGTTGAGTATACAGGGTGTCCAGAAACTCTACCGACAAACGAAGACAGGAGATTCTTCAGATAATTTTAAGATAATTTAACCCAATTCACTTAGTCAGAAAATGCTTCCTAAGGGAGCTAGAGCTCTTTGAAGATGGCGTCTTATAATTAGTTTTTCTTAAATACCTCCAGAACGCTTCTATTTAGAAAAACAAAAATTGGTACGCGTATTTATCTTCAAGATATAAATCTAATCCATTCACTGCAAATTTCTAGTACCGATCATAGGCGTCCGTTTTGGGTAGGGCAACGGTTATTTTATCGCATAACTTTTTTATCTTTAACTTTTATGCATCCCTGACACTGGATTATTTAATTGTGAAGTATTATAGTACTAAAAGGTACTCTTGTTTTAAATCGGTAGGACACACCGTTTTCTAGAACAATCGATTTGAAAATTTTTCGCTTTTTGAATTAAAAAAAAATTTCAAAAAAAAAACTGTTTAGAAATAAGAAAACTGGTACATTTATTTATATTCCAGAGATAAATTGATTTCATTAATTGCGAATTTCTAGTACTGGTCATAGGCGTCCGTTTTGGGTAGGTCAACAGTTATTTTATAGCATAAATTTTTGTCTTGAATTTTTGAGCATTTTTGACACTAGATTATTAAATTATGAGGTATTCGAGTACTAAAAGTTATTCTTACTTTATGTTGGTAAAATACTTCGTTTTTTGTTGAAAAGATCTTTCAATTTTTTTTTCAAATTCCAAAAACGAAAAACTTTCAAATCGATTTTTCTAGAAAACGGTGTGTCCTACCGACTTAAAGCAGGAGTACCTTTTAGTACTAGAATACCTTACAATTTAATAATCCGGCGTCAAAAATGCATAAAAGTTAAGGACAAAAAAGTTATGCGATAAAATACCCGTTGCTCTACCCAAAACGGACGCCTATGACGGGTACTAGAAATTTCCAATTGATGGAATCGATTCATCTCTGAAAAGTAAATATGTATACCAATTTTCGTTTTTCTAAATAGAAGCGTTCTGGAGGTATTTATGAAAAACTAATTTCATGACGCCATCTTCAAAGAGGTCTAGCTCCCTTGGCAAGCATTTTCGGACTAGGTGAATTGGGTTAAATTGTCTTAAAATTATCTGAGGAATCTCCTGTCTTCGTTTGTCGGTAGAGTTTCTGGACACCCTGTATATGATATCAACGATGCCTGTAAAGTGTAAAACAAAGAAATGAAAACTTCTGGATATTATTAAATAAAAAGTATTTTTATAAATGGGAAATGAAACGACAAATACCTACCAGATAACTAATCTCCAATTATGGTATAAATACATATTTATTTTTCCAACATCTATAAACTACTTTTTTATCGGAAATACAAAAATTGTCATGACTGAACAATTTATTAGATCATTTTAATACCTAACGGTTTTTCCTCACGAACTCGTTCGGTATATTATTTTATTATTAGTAGTATTTTAAGAAATTTACAACTCATCTTTTAATAATAAAGCCACACGTAATAATCTTGATCAATAACCAATAAAATATTATGTTATGGTTTAGTCTTTAGTCCAACTGATAAATTTATAAATAAAGACAGTGACGTTCGCTAATATATTAAACATTTTATAATATACATATAATATTTCGTGTAAAAACTACTTTGACGCTTTTCGTCCAGCATTGGAAAAGAGGCCGAATAACGATTTTAAAACATTCTTAAGTTTTTCTTTTTTCTTTTTATTTAGCTAATTTTATTTTAGTTGGTTTAAACTATAGAAATATTTTCGTCACGTTATTCATGTTTGTCTCAGGTAATACTTCTTCAATTATTTTAACATCCTTTACTCTATTCTATATACCGAGAGGTTCTAAATTATGAAATAAATTCATTTTTTCCCGAGACATGTCGATTTTATTTTTAAGTTATGATTTTTTGACATATATGCCATAATAGTGACGGTATCCATTTGGGTGTGATGACGTAATCGATGATTTTTTTAAATAGGAATAATAGGAGTCGTGTGATCAAAGGTGGATCCAGGGAGGGGCCATGGGGCCGTGGTCCCCTCCGAGAATTTAAAAAAATATATATTTAAATATTTGCAGTTCAAATGTTTTTTGTTTTAAACACGTATATATGTACAAAATAGGAGATAAATATGTTTTCTGGTCTAGAATTGAACAGAATCAGTAACGAAAGCTTTAAGAATGACATAGATAGGATGTTTTGTAAATTAAAATGTTGTTGTTAAAACCGTATCAATTTTCATATTCTTTACACACAAAGAATAGAAAAGAAATGAAGCATTACTTGGGTCAACAGCACTTAGAACAAAGGAGTTGGTTGGTACATTCGCACAGTAAAAAGGGATTGGGAACGAAAAATAAAACGTAATACTTGTCAAAAAAAATGGGGCCCGAAATGGGGGTAGACGACAATACTCGCTGAAAAATATTCGCGACTGGACTAGGTTAAACATACAGACGCTTTTCAGAAAAGCAGAAGATAGAGACGAATTTGCAATGGTTATAGCCAACCCTTATTAGCGGAGTCGGCACTAGAAGCAGAAGAATAAAAAATATGGTCACAATAAAGGAATGATAGCCCAAAGCCTTGTCACGAAACCTTTAACATCTTTTGCCAAACTCATGGTCAAAGGCGGAGCCATACAAACCGATGAAAAAACATCATTTACAAGCAGTGAGTTCCGGTTGGGCTGGATTTCTTACAAAGTTATCGCAACCGGCAAAAGTCAATTATTAACCAGACAGACTCTCAGAGGTCTAAACAGATACAAGAAAATAGAGAAAGACTACGACCAATAGTAGAGTCTATAGTGGTCTTAGGTCGACAAAATATTCCTCTAAGAGGCCATCGTGATGATAGCCTTCTGCTTCTGGACGAAGATGCTGGACCTAGAAATGAGGGAAATTGTTAAGGCCTAAAATCGCATCAGGGGATAAGACTCTTAAACAACACCTATCCACAGCATCTTCTCGAGCAACATACATTAGTAGCACCAGTCAAAATCAATTGATAACATGTTGTGGTGAAGAAATAATTGAACAAATAATGAATCAGATTCAAAGTGTAAATTATTACTCTGTTATATTTGACGAAATGACCGATGTATCCCACGTGGAACAGCTTTCTCTAAATTTGAGATACATACACAATAACAACATTCGTGAAGACTTCGTCAAGTTCATTGACGCTTATGAGAACATAAAAATAATTAGTGAAAAGAGGGGAACAACAAGGCCTGACAGAAGAAGAATTGGGAAAATAGTATTAACTTGTTGAAAGAACTGCACTTGGATCCGAAGAAATGTGTAGTAATCGGTATTGACTTTAATATGTAATACTTTAATATCGACAAGTTTTGAATGCTTTATGGCACTCAAAGTGTGTGAAAAGTTCCTTAAAACTCACCATTGTAACCCTAATTTTTAAAAATTACCCCCAAACCCTCCGGTACCCCTTCCCAAAAAAAGTTCACTGCCCCTCCCTAAAATCGGTCCTGGATCCGCCCATGCGTGTGATAGCTCATTTGAAAGGTTATTAAATTCTCTATACAGTAATATAAATAATAACATCACTATTTATATAGGGTGTCCAAAAAAATAATTTTTGAATTAAATTAATCGCTGCAAACAGAAGAATGTATGTAGTTTATTTAACTCAAAATACATTTTACTGCTGTCAAGAAAAAAATATTTATTTAACAAATAAACATTGCTTTTCTCTTAAGGCTATGGGTACATAATTCGCAAATATTTTACGTGTATCCCTACTTTTCTGTCTTTACACGGCAAATTACGTGTAGTAAAATTCACACTGGTATGGATATGTAAACATTACTAGAATGTCATTCTACTTGAAAATGTCATCATTAATTTAAAGAGATGGCTTTTGAATGTTCTTGGATAACTGTTATTTTATAATTGCAAATTATTAATTCAGTTAATAAATGTGATAATTTTTTCACTAACTATGTATTCAGTGATTGTAATAATTTATTTGTACAACAAAATACTCAATCGAAAAAATAGGAAAAGTGTTAAAGTGACTTTTTAATAATATATTGTTCTTATGGAACGCTTACAATTTTGAACATCTTTAACAACAAAATACTTGGATCACAGAATATATTATCCTGATGGATCTCTGCTTGGATCTTCCACAAATAACACACAATAAATAACTTTTTATTAAGTTCACGTCTTAAATCAATTATTTATCAAATACACTATATATCAATAATATTTAATCAATAACTCAAAATATTCCCGATGCAATGTCAAATATTTAAAATTGTCACTGATTGTCAGTGTCTGACTGACAATATATGCTGACAATATTTTTTTCGGCTGAGTGCGTTGTAAGACAAAGATAGATTTGGAAAATATTACCACGGCATTGTGTTCATTTTTTTCGAATCCTGAAAAAACCAATAAATATTTTTGAAAAATTTAAACGCAGAATGAAAGACTAAATTATTACCGAGGGCCGAAAGTCCCTTAGAATAAATAAAAAGTTTATTTTGAATGATATATTTGAAATTTAAAATCACACTAAATTTTCTCTTAGCTTTTCACCCCTGTAACTTATTAAAATAAACATTATAGAAGTTCTCAGGGATTTTCGGCCCTCGCTAATAACGTAATCTTTTATTCTGCGTTTAAATTTTTCAAAAATACTTATTAGTTTTCTCAGGATTCGAAAAAAATGAATCCCCATTTGAATAGCATTGCAACCGAAAATACGTACCGATCCTCTTAAATTAAATGTTCAAACTGGCAAGAGGAAGGTGGGTGATTGTTTGACATTTAATTTAAGCGAAAAGAGATGTTTATTTATGAAATAAATATTTTTTTATATTGTCTAATAAATTTTCTATCAATTTTTAATAAAGTAATTTATAAAAATGGTAGGGGAGCCCAAGCGGGGATTTTTGCAGTTACTCGAGCGCGTCAGATTATCACATAGGGAGAAACCTGGTACCCTGTAAATGTACCTCTACCATTAGCTTTTAATACAGGGGCGTCCTTTAAGGGAGGTCCGAAAAAAAAATATACTCTGAGAAAAACCTGAAATCGTCAGAATAAGATAAGGTATGTTAGTACATGCAAAAGCGTGAATATTTCACAACTCTGACGATTTGAATGGGGCGTAAAGAAATGGGTGAGTCACAAAGTTTCACAAAAAACAGCGAATATTTCGCGAAATGAACGTCAGATCGAAAATCTAAAAAATACGTGTTCAATATTTTTCAAAAATCTATCGAATGATACCGAACGACCCCCTCCGAGAGGGGTGGGGACTAAATTTAAAATTTTAAATACGAATCACCTCGATATTTCGCGAAATGAACATCAGATCGAAAATCTGCAAAATACACGTATTCAATATTTTTGAAAAATATATCGAATGGCACTAAAAATGACACCCCACGGATGTTGGGTGGGGGGTTACTTAAAAATCTTAAATAGGAGCCCCCACTTCTTATTACCGATTTGGATTCACTACGTAGAAATAGGCAACTTTTATTCGAGGCATTTTTTCGAATTATGGATAGATGGCGCTATAATCGGAAAAGACGATTGTTGGAAATGGAAAATTGAATTAAAAAATGAAAAGTCCTCCACTTTATGGAAAATTTTACTTAACTTCTTTTGGTTTTAGGACCTACTCTTCACAACCCAATAGGTCCCCATAATGCTCGAGTAACTTTAGCATAGTGTATTCCCCTACTATAAATAATTACTTTATTAGAAATAACCCTACAAATCGATAGAGGGACAAATTCTAAACAAAGTTTGTTTATATGAAGTTATTAAAATAAACCAATATTTTTTTAGTTATTAAAGATCAAAGATTTTAATTTTTCGTGAAAAATGCATTGTTTAAAGCAGTTTTTCATAAATAGCTCAAAAACTGTAAGTTTTCACAAAAAAAATATCATTAAGTACTAAAATTGAAGATAATGAAATATTGAATACACTGCTTACATGAAAAACCTTTCAGTTTGAATAATTCAAAGTGAGTTGAAGGTAATTAAATGTATATTTATTTCCGGCGAGTATTCAAATCTAAGTATTCAAGCTTAAATAACGGGAAAACAATGTATTTTATAAAATATACCTAATATTCACTTGTCGAAGTAGTCAGAAATACCTATTAAATGAACTCGGGAAGAAGTTGATAACATCAAAATTAAGGAATGTATTAGTACACTTTAGGAGACCAAAAGTAAGCATTTCTTCAAGATTTTTTTTCTCGGAACCTTCATTAAAAATGAACATAAACCTTTTTACATATTAATTTCTAACTCTTAGAGAGTAGAAAAAATATATCTTTTTTCCTTTATGCACTTATACTAATATTGCAGAGGGCTCCTAATTCGAAGCCTCTAAAAAAAGTAATTCTGATGGCGGACAGTTAATCTCAGGATATCTGAAACAAAAAAATCGTACGACATTTAAAAGCGGAAGGTTTCTTAAGTGACAATTTACAACCTTCAGTGAAAAATTCCGCAAAAAAAATTTACGGAAATTTGAAAAATTTTTGTGAAAAAATTTCCCTTTTTTCTTCAGTTTTTCGTGGTTAAAAAATATTTATTTTTATTTTTTGGTCAAATTGTGGTAAATTGATGTACGATTTTTTTGTTTCAGATATCCCAATCCTGAGGTTAAGTGTCTGCCACCGGAACCACTTTTTTTCGAGGCCTCGACTTTCGCCCTCTACAATATTAGTGTATGTGCATAAATGAAAAAGATATATTTTTTCTACTCTATAAGAGTTAGATATTAATATGCAAAATGTTTTATGTTCATTTTTAATAAAGGTTCTAAGAAAAAAGTTCTTGAAAGAAATGCTTATTTTTTGGCCTTCTAAAGTGTACTCGTACCTTGCAAGTAAAGACGAAAATAAGAAGACCTGATCTATTAACTCTAAAACCGGCCCTGTAGTCACTCTCTATTTTCAGCAAATCTGAAAGTTTCTCTATTTTCAGCATATCTGTCTCTATCTGCTAATAGAGTCTCCCTATTAGCATCCTGGCTAATACCTCGTAACAAGTATATAACAGAGCAACACCTATGTAATTTTCACATGCCAATCTATTCCTATTTTTGTATATGGGGCATAATAAAGCTTTAGTCGAATCTTTGGGCATATTTTCCTGTTCCCATTTCTCCTTGATAAGGCTACACATCCTTTTTGCAGTTCTTCCCTTCCATTATTTTTCATTTCTGCGGTTATTATGTTTTCTCCCGGTTTTTCTCTTATTTCTGAGTCCATTGATTATATGGAATCTCTCCTTCACTAGTCAGTTCTATTATTATGCCATCATCCTCTTTAAAGAAATTAGAGTGCAAGAAAAAGAAAAGAACAACTTAAGGGCAGCCAAAGTCCGAAAATTGAATTTTTTAAGTTTTTTGGGTTACGATTGAAAATTATTCGCTGAAATCTTCTCTTTCCAACGATATATAACACATTATAGTATAAAATATCCGTGGCTACAAAATCATTTGTTTTCTGAACGTCTGCACTCAACTTACCGTGTACCGGTAGCTTTATAGCCTATTAGAGTGTTTTATGTTTTTGCGATTTCCCGAATTAGTCCGTTCTTTAACGGTAACATATTGCAAAACCTCTAAATTTTAAAGAACCGCTTGGATTGACATGAAATTTGGCATACACATAGCTAACAAGTCAAAGAAAAAAAGTGATATTGTGCCGATATGTGCTTTTGCCCTGGGGGTGGTTTTCACCTCCTCTTGGGGGTGAAAAAATATTCGTCCAAAGAAAGTCAGGAAATCAATAAACTGGCTAATTTTAAGTAACTTTTGTTCTATAAAGTTTATTCACTAAGTCAATACTTTTCGAGTTATTTGGCAGTGAATATGTCCATTTTTTCAACAAAATAACCACGCTTTTAGACGGTTTTTCGCAAATAACTCAAATAGTAAGTATTTTGTCGAAAAAACATTCTTAGCAAAAATATAGCCCGTAAAAAAATTTAAAAAATGGTGTATATATCACGTCTCTACACCTAGTAGAAGCAGAGTTATAGCTAATGAAAAATAGGTTCATATTCGTCAAATTCCAAATGGAATACTTTAACGTGAAATAACCAAAAATGAAGCACATTTCGTTAAAAAAAGCTTCATTTTTGTTTTATAAAAAAAAATTCTAGCATCAAAATTAAACAAGTTACGCTCAAAATAAAGTTAGTCCCTTTTGGTTTTGGTAAAAAAATCGGGAAAATCACCCCCTAATTAGTATCTTAAATGAACTTAATCGTTACGACTTCACAAGTTTCTTGACTCGTGTATATATTGTTTATATGAGCTGTAAGTTTCATCGGTTCAAATTGCTTATTATTGAAAATGCTGTAGTTAAAAGGGGTTGAACGAGTCACTGATCACGAATGTATGCAAATTTAGAAACACCAAATCTCAATCAATTTTGGTCTAACAGAAAAACAAAAAATACATGATATTCAGAAAAGCAAATCTGACTTTTTTTGTTTTTCGAGATTTTTGGTTTCTCTAACAATTTTTATGGTAGGGGAGCCCAAGCGGGGATTTTTGCAGTTACTCGAGCGCGTCAGATTAGCATATGGGGAGAAACCTGGTACCCTGCAGATGTACCTCTACCATATATTGGCTCTTAACACAGGGGAGTTCGTTAAGGGGGGCCCGAAAAAAAAAATCTCTCCTTAAAAAAACTCGAAATTGTCAGATTAAGATAAGGTAAGTTAAGTGCATGCAAAAGAGTGTATATTTAAAAAATCTGACTATTTGAACCCCGCGTAAGGAAATGGGTGAGTCCCAAAGTTTCACGAGAAAAAAGCGAATATTTCGCGAAATGAATGACAGATCGAAAAACTAAAAAATATGTGCTCAATATTTTTTAAAAATCTATCGAATGATACCAAACACGACTTTCCAAGGAGAGGGGTGGGGGGTAAATTAAATATTTTAAATACGAATCCCGCGATATTTCGCGAAATGAACATCAGATCGAAAAACTGTAAAATACACTTATTCAATATTTTTGAAAAATCTATCGAATGGCACCAAAGGCGACCCCCCACGGAGGTGGGGTGCGGGCTTACTTTAAAATCTTAAATAGGAGCCCTCATTTTTTGTTGCAGATTTGGATTTCTTACGTAAAAATAAGTAACTTTTATTCGAAACATCTTTTCGAATTATGGATAGATGGCGTTATAATCGGAAAAAACGTTGTTGATTGTTGAAGTGGAAAATTAAATAAAAAAATGGCAAGCGCCCACTAAAATTAAAAACTTTACTTAACTTTTTTTGGTTTTAGGACCTACTCTTCACAACCCAATAGGTCCCCAAAGCGCTCGAGTGACTGCACATTTAGCATACTTTGCTCTCCTACCATAAGTTATTTTGAAAAAAACATATGTTTCTAAATTTATATTTTTTAAAATTTTACTTTGAAACCAAATTTTTTCAAAAATAAGCACTTTAAATCGATGAAACTTACAGATCATATAAACACAACATACGTAAAATAATTTGTGGAGCGGTAACGATTAATTTCATTTAAGTTGCTAATTAGGGGGTGGTCTTCCCGATTTTTTTTTTTTCAAAAACAAAAGGGACCAAATTTATTTTGAGCGTAACTTGCTTAAATTTAAAGATATAAACTTTTTGTAAAAACAGTAATAAAACTTTTTTAAACACTTTAAAAAAGTTATAATGAGTTTTTCCCAAAAAGTGCTTAATTTTTTGGATATTTTACGTCGAAATATTCTATTTGAAATTTAGTGAATATGAATCTATTTTTCATTGCCTATAACTCTGGTTCTATGAGATCCAGAGACCTAACGTGTACACCATTTTTTTTTACTTTTTTATAGGCTATATTTTTGCTAAGAGCGTTTTTTCGACAAAGTACTTACTTTTTGAGTTATTTGCGAAAAACCGTCTAAAAATGTGATTATTTTGTTGAAAAATTAACATATTCACTCGCAATTAACTCGAAAAGTGTTGACTTGGCGAAAAAGCTCTATAGAACAAAAGTTACTTAAAATTAGTCAGTTTACCCATTTCCGGATTTATTTTGGACATATAGTTTTTCACCCACAAGAGGGGGTGAAAGTCACCCCCAGAGCAAAAGCACACATCGGCACAATATCACTTTTTTTCTTTGACATATAAGCTATACGTATGCCAAATTTCATGTCAATCCAAGCGGTTCTTTAAAATTTAGAGCAAAAACCGTGAAAGAATGGACTAAATACTAGGTTTTTAACTTTTGATGTCAAATATCTCTGGATCCATAAATTCGGTGTTGAACTTTTCCAGTGTGTCTCCGTTGCGTCTACGTCTACGCTACGTCAAACTATAAATCCAACTGTTAAACTTTTCCAGTGCTTCTCCGTTGCGTCTACGTACTTAAAGTTGGATTTATAGTTTGACGTAGCGTAGACGTAGACGCAACGGAGACGCACTGGAAAAGTTCAACTTAATTAGACGATAGAAGGTTCAAATTTTTATAGTAGTTGTAGATAGCTAATATCAAGTCCCGCGTAAAGTTTTATTGAAAAATGTACAAAAACAAGTAAAATAAAAAATAAAATCTAAACTTTTTCGATTTTTGAAGTGAAAACTTCTTTAGGGACGTTGTGCGATTTTTGGATAGGGGAAAAAGCATCGAATCCGCGACCGTCATCGCGACCGTCATTGCGACCGTCATCGCGACCGTCATTGCGACCGTCATCGCTTATGCTATAATATTATGTGTATGTATGTACCTATATATAAATTGTGTAGAGGTGTTTAAATTTAAAATAAATATAAAACATATTTTGGGATAGGAAAAAGGATTGATTTCGCGACCATCATAGCGACCGTCATCGCTTCGGCGAAATAAATTTTGGACATATATAGTTATATTATGTGTATGTATATTATAAATTGTATAGAAGTATTTAAATTTAAAATAAATGTAAAACCTATTTTAGGATAGGGAAAAAGGATTTATTTCGCGACCGTCATCGCGACCGTCATCTCTTCGGCGAAATAAATTTTGTACGTATCTATATCATGTGTACCTATATATACACAAATTGTATAGAAGTATGTATTTAAATTTAAAATAAATGTAAAACCTATTTTTGAATGGGGAAAAAGGATTTATTTCGCGACCGTCATCGCGACTGTCATCGCTTCGACGAAATAAATTTTGTACGTATATAATTACGATGTACGTATAATAATAGTAATATTATTGAAATGGAAACTTCTTTAGGGACGTTGTGCACTTTTTTGATGGGGAAAACTATTGAATTAGCGACCGTCATCGCGACCGTCATTGCTTCGACTAAATAAATTTTTGAAGTGAACACTTCTTTAAGGACATTGTACACTTTCTAGATGGGGAAAATTATTGAATTAGCGACCGTCATCGCTTCGGCGAAATAAATTTTTGAAATGAAAACTTCTTTAGGGACCTTGTGCACTTTTTAGATGGGGAAAAAGTGTTGAATTAGCGACCGTCATCGCTTAGGCGAAATACATTTTTGAAGTGAAAACTTCTTAAGGGACGTTGTGCACTTTTTAGATGGGCAAAAAGTATTGCATTAGCGACCGTCATTGCTTCGACGAAATAATTTTTGAAGTGAAAACTTCTTTAGGGACGTTTCGCCCCTTTTTAGATTGAGAAAAAGTATTGAATTAGCGACCGTCATCGCGACCGTCAGTGCGTCGAAAAAATGAATTTTTGAAGTGAAAACTTCTTCAGGTACGTTGTGCCCTTTTTAGATGGGGAAAAAGTATTGAATTAGCAAACGTCATCGCGACCGTCATTGCTTAGACGAAATAATTTTTGAAGTGAAAACTTCTTTAGGGACGTTGTGCCCTTTTTAGATTAGGAAAAAGTATTGAGTTTGCGACCGTCATCACTTTTCCGAACTAAATTTCATACGTGTATATATATACAGGGTGTAACAAAAATAGAGGTCATAAATTTAATCACATATTCTGGGACTAAAAATAATTTGATTGAACCTAACTTACCTCAGTACAAATGAGTATATAAAAAAAGTTACAACCCTTTGAAGTTACAAAATGAAAATCGATTTTTTCCAATATATCAAAAACTATTAGATATTTTTTATTGAAAATGGATATGTGGTATCCCTATGGCAGTAGCATCTTAAGAAAAAATTATAGTGAAATTTGGACACCCCATAAAAATTTTATATGGGTTTTGTTCCTTTAAACCCCCCCCCAAACTTTTGTGTACGTTCCAATTAAATTATTATTGTAGTACTGTTAGTTAAACACAATGTTTTTAAAATTTTTTGACTCTTGGTACTTTTTCGAAAAATCAGTTTTTATCAAGACATTTTGAATATTTGTCAAATCCACCACATATTTGTATATGGTTAAGTACGATTATGGAGACTTGGTAAAATATGAAAATTTATGTATGATTTACATTTTTAGGTATATTTTGCACCATATTAAAAAAGAAGCCACATCACGATAAAAGGTGCCTTATCGAAAAAATCCAAAGGGACAAAAAAGTTTTAGAAACACTGTGTTTAACTAATGGCACCACAGTAATATTTTAATTAGAACGTACACAAACATTTGGGGGGTTTAAAAGAACAAAACCCCCATAAAATTTTTTTGTAAACATATTAAAAAATAAGCCTCAACTCGATAACAACTGCCTTACCGAAAAAATACTAAAATGCAAAAAAGTTTTAAGAATATTGAATTTAACTAATGGTACCAAAATAATAATTTAATTGAGACGTACACAAAAGTTTGCGGGGGTTTAAGGGAACAAAACCCCCATAAAATTTTTATGGGATGCACAAATTTCAGTATAATTTGTCTTAAATATGTTCCTGCCATAAGAATGCCACATGTCCATTTTCATTAAAAAATCTGTAATAGTTTTCGATATATTCGAAAAAATCGATTTTCATTTTGTAACTTCAAAGGGCTGTAACTTATTTTATGTGCATATTTGTACTAAGGTAAGTTAGGTTCATTCGAACTATTTTTGGTCCCAGAATATGTGATTTAATTTATGACCTGTATTTTTGGTACACCCTGTACATATTATGTGTATGTACATGATATTAAAAATAACCAGATAGTATCTTCCCGTAGCCCAAATACGTCCGAATTCATGCATGATGACGTAACTGGAGACCAATTTGAATTTGAATTCTTGTTAAAGTTAAATGGGATTTACGAACGTGCCGGCCTCTAGTTGCGTCACGACTCCCCCTCCCTTCAGGATGCGCAATATAATATCTTCTTATTTATAGTACCATGTGTATGTATACATAAGTAGCATAGAACGTATGAAACGCGTATATAATATAGGTTAGCACTTCTTTTTGGATGGAGAAATGAGCTCGTAATTTATATAGGTACTTAAGAAATTTTCACTTCTGTCGGCACTCCCATGAGTGCTTTAATTTTTTTTTTTTTTTTGTAAAATTATTTTAAAAAATTTTAAAATAAATGTTTCACTCTAACTTTACAAAAATCTACGCGGGACTAAACAATATATGTACTTTCAAAATAAAATAAAAATTAGGTCTCTAAGTTCTTTGGTTACAGAGCTATGTGACATAATGTTAGCATTGTCGTTAAATGAGATTTTGGATGCCCTTAAAGGAATATCATAATAACGGTTTATATTTAAAATGAAACAGAAAAAGCAGCAAACTTTATATGTAGGTATGTAAGTCTCTTTCATTGCCATATTTTGTTTACAATCAATATTTTACACGTACTGTTTATTTTTTAAATGTATTTATTAATAACCTTTTAATTTATTTTATTTGTTACGCCACTGCTGTTAATTTAGTAGAAATTTATCAAAACTGACCTTGTATTTGCAGGAACTAAGAAAGAACACAAGATGCTAAAGATCAATGATGTTTTTGTAAGAACAGGGTATCCCAAATATTATGGTTTGAATGGAATCCCTTTTTATCCACGATCGTGATAAAAGTCGTATCACCCTAGCACCCAGCAAACCATTTACGTAAAGTACCAAAAGAAGTTGATTAAAGTGAATTAGTTTAGAAATTGCTAAGAAATTTCAAAAAAATCGTAAGTTAATACCGTTGAGAATCCCGTAAGTACTATTTTTAATTCGTGGAAGCTTCAGAGAATCTCATAGTACCAAGAAAAAATTTGAGAAATAAGAAAACAATTATTGTTAAAAATAAATGCTTTTATGATTTGCTAAAAACATTATACAAGGTGTCCAGAAACTCTACCGACAAGTGAAGACAGGAGATTCCTCAGATAATTTTAAGACAATTTAACCCAATTCACCTAGTCCGAAAATGCTACTAGGGAGCTAGAGCTCTTTGAAGATGGCGCCTTGTAATAAGTTTTTTTAATAATTCCAGAACTCTTGTAATTAGAAAAACGAAAACTGGTACGTCTATTTGTCTTACAAAGATAAATCGATTGCATTAATTACAAATGTCTAGTACCTGTCATAAGCGACGGTTTTGGGTAGGGCAAAGGTTATTTTATCGCATAACTTTTTTGTCTTTCCTTTAAGCATTTTTGATAGTGGATTATTAAATTGTTAGGTATTCTAATAGTAAAAGCGATTTTTGCTTTAAGTCGTTAGAATGAACCGTTTTCTAGAAAATTCAATTTGAAAATTTTTCGATTTTAAGATTTGAAAAAAGTTTAAAAATTTATCGACTTAAAGCAAGAGTCAATTTTAGTAATAGAATAGCAGAATACTTTATAATTTAATAGCAGTTTCAAAAATGCTTAAAAATTAAAGACAAAATAGTTTTGCGACAAAATAATACCGTTGGCTTACCAATATTTATTACTTAGCAGACGTATACGACCGGTACTAGAAATTCGAAATTAATGAAAACGATTTATCTTTGTAAGACAAATAGACGCAACAGTTTTCGATTCTCTATATACACTGCGCGTCATAGAAAACGGGCACCCTAAAAAATGGGTCATTTTTGATGTCGCGTATCTTCTTAACCTGTTGTCCGATTTAAGTGATTTTTTGAATATGTTATAACGTTATTCTTTGTCAATATCCTTGTAATAATATTTTTGCTAAACAGGTAAATTTTCATTGTATACCAGGTGTACGAATCAAACTGTGTTTTTTTCTCAAAGTTCGCAACACCCTGTGGAATATTCTAGCCTTTATAAAATACAGAAATGAAATCCCTACTATAGCCTTAGGTTTTCTAAACATTCTGTTTTTTGATTTATTCTCTTATGTTGGATGATACAAAAGTTCTGTACTGTAACAACTAGTCATGTTCTTCATCAGTATAAGTTGTTTGTAAATAAGTGCGACAAACTTTAAGGGGCAATTCTGCATGAAAAATAATGACCGTTTGCTTTATAAACTTATGCCCGCAAATTCTTCGTTTACGAGATACGGGATGTTAAATTTTTTTTACAAACTGACGATTTATTTTTTTGCCCTAAAACCGGTTGAGATATGCAAATGAAATTTGATAGATTTCAAGAGATAGTTATTGTGAATTTTTTGACTTGCAATCAAGAATTTTATATTCACTATTGGTGTGCATATGGGTAATATGACCGATCATATTACCCGTATGCACGCCAATGGTGAATATCAAATTCTTAATTGTATGTCAAAAAATGTGCAATAACTACGTCTTAAAACGCACCAAATTTCATTTGCATATCTCAACCGGTTTTAAAGCAATAAATAAATCGTCAGTTTGTAAGAAAAAATTCAACATCCCGTATCTCGCAAACAAAGCATTTGCAGACATACGATCACAAAGCAAACTGTCATTATTTTTTAATGCAGAATTACCTCTTAAAGTTTGTCGCACTTGTTTAGAAACACCCTGTACTGCAAAAGAACATGGCTAATTGTTAAAGTACCTAACTTTTGTATTATCCAATATAAGCGAATGAGTCCAAAAACAAAATGTTGAGAAAACCTGAGGCTATAGTTGAGTTTTAATTTCAGTATTTTATAAATGCTAGGATATTCCACAGGGTGTTGCTAACTTTGAGAAAAAAACACAGTATGATTCGTACACCCGGTATACAATGAAAATTTACTTGTTTAGCAAAAATATTATTACAGGGATATTGACAAAGAAAATGGCTATAACATATTCAAAAAATCACTTAAATCGGACAGCAGGTTTAGGAGATACGCAACCTCAAAAATTACCCATTTTTTAGGGTGCCCGTTTTCTATGACGCGCAGTTTAGTTCTTTTTTAAGCTTTTTTTCAAACTCAAAAAACGAAAAATTTTCAAATCGGTTTTTTAAGAAAGTGGTGTATCCTACTGACTTAAAGCAAGAGTGCCTTTTAGTACTATATTACCTCACAACTTAATAATCCAGTATAAAAATGCTTAAAAGTTAAAGAAAACAAACTATACTTTAAAATAACCGTTGTCCTACCCTAAATGGCACCTATGACAATAGACGTACCAGTTATCGTTTTTCTAAATAGAAGCGGTCTGTAGATATTTAAAAAAACTAATTACAAGACGCCATCTTTAAAAAGCTCTAGCTCCTTTAGGAAGAATTTTATTACTAGGTAAATTGGGTTAAATTGTCCTAAAATTATCTGAGGAATCCCAGGTCTTGGTTTATCAGAAGAGTTTCTGAACACCCTGTAGAATGATTTATTGAGTCAAAATAGTAGTAGAATTTTGCAAAAAAGCGGTTTTGAAAGTGTAAGCAGTATATAAGAGGAAAGTCCTAAGAGAAAAAAAAGGAAAAACATAAAACGTAGATCTGAGTGACTCGTTAATCATAAATCATCATAAACCCATATAATAAGAAAACAATGAAACATAATATATGTCATATTGAAAAGTTAATAAGTAAAAAGTCTTAAGAATAAGTTTTCAATCTACATAATAGCACATAAAATAATATTAAAAATATTAGTCTACATCTCACCAGCTTGAAAACAATGGGAACCTTCTCTGGTTACACCTCCGAGGCTTCTAAAATTTGCAAGCCATAACGGATGCTGAGACTAAAGAAGATGAGGGAATTTAACAATTTATAATTCACATCCCATCTGCTCAGCGGGGTAAAGTTCCAACGAGAATGGTTCCCTTCGTACTCCATTTTCAAAAATGAATAACCATTTTCAATTTCGTTGCAACACGAAACTACAGCCGCATCATATTCTAGTTCAATCAGAGAGTGCAGCAAGCACCTCTACCGGTTTCGAAACTTATTAGCGTCTCATAAGGAGGCACAAAAAGTCTTAAGTTTCTGAAACTGTTTTGTGGAATGTCTGGCTTAAACATTATGTTTATATGGGATTATGCCGCAATTGATTGAAATAAAAATTAAGTTTTACCCCCTCTGTGGCTCAGTGGTAAGAGCGCCTACCTTTGGATCGAAAGGTCCGAATGGTCGTGAGTTCGAATCTCACCAGGGTCAGAAATTTTTCGTTTATTATAAATTAATACTCACCAGAGGGACAGCAGACGTTCGGATACAATTAGCGTCTCTTTGCAAAGACAATGACGTCGACTTTACAAAGTAACAAGACATTTACTCAACACACACTACACATGACACTAGGTAGCTAACTGCAAAAATTTACCGTACCTACCATGCCAATGGCCATTAGTTGTCGAGGCATTAGCTAAATAACAAAAAAAAATTAAGTTTTATAATTTATTACTTGACATTTCTATTTCCACTGCGAAAATACTTGAGTAGGGTCATTCCAAAATGAATCTTATCCCTTCGAGAAAAATGTTGAAAAATTAGAAAAAAACATTTTTTTATTATCAGATGGTTCTTTTTGTATGAAACTTTTTAGTGTTCATTAATAATTCATAACATTAGTATACGTTAAGGTTTTTCAAATCGTTTTTGCATCATTAGCTCAAAAAAACTAAATATAATTTGGATAAGACCCACTTTGGAACAACGCAGTGGATAAGACGCTTTTTGGAATAACAATAATGTAGACAAAGGAAGTAGTGTGAACGAATATTTTTATTCGAAACAATAATCTTATACCTAAAACAGATTTTGGCTAAAATAACAATAATGTTATGGTCCCATAAGCTAAAAAACAAAAACACTAAACACATTTTTTAGTTATTAAACTCTTAATTCAGCAGGTTCTGGAAAGTAACTTTCGCAGTAATCTCTCTTTGCCGCATATCTGAAACAAACGATTGATATAAGCAGTACAGAAAAAATAATACCTACTTGAATAAACAGTTTTATCGAATTACTAGTTATTTATAGCACAGATTTGACAGTAAACTAATAAAACATCTCTACCTGTTATTTTTTTAAGCATTTTTTCCCACAGTTTTGGATTAGAAACCTTCTTTCTGCCACAACCTGTTAGTACTTCTTTAGGTGCTTCTTCCATAACAGTTTAAAATATTAAACACGTACTTTGTCGGTAAGAACAATAATTGGGTTTTACTTCACTAATTAAGTATAAAGAATTTACACTCTTTCAATAATAAACAGTAAAATAAGCTAACTTAATCACGCAAGTTAAAACGTCAAAACGATCACGTGACTAAAAATCGGAGGCAGTCATTGGCTGGAAAGGATAAGGCTCGCTTTGAGATGACACTGCTCGTGGATAACGCGCATTTTGGAAAGATGCGCAATATTTAGACTTGTTTTATATAGAACAAGAAGCGATTTGCAACAGTATTTTGTTATAATAGTATGTCCAAATCAATGTTACAGCGATATTCAGTGCCAACTTAATTTTTATAAAAAATGGATAAGACTCACTTTGGAATGACCCTACTCACTTATAGCCCAATAAATGACCGTTTTGGAGTGTAATTTCCAGGGGCAACTCCGAATTGCATGAAAATTTGGATTTAGGTTCTACTTACCCTCCACTTCAAAGTTGAATTTGTGCCGTTGGTTGCTTTTACTTGGGGGTGACATTTACCCCTTATCGGGGGTGAAAAACGAGTGTTTAAAATAAGGCCGGAAATAGATAAATTGACTTATTTTAAACACCTTTTGTTCTATAAAGTTTTTTTACGTAAGTCAATACTTTTCGAATTATTCGCGATTTAAATGTTGATTTTTCGACAAAAAGACTACGTTTTCAGAACGTTTTTCCCAAATAACTCAAAAAGTAAATATTTTATCGAAAAAATATTTTTAGGAGAAGTGTAGCTTATAAAAAAAACAAAAAAATGGTGTACCAGTAAAGTCTACAAATTGAGTAGAAGCAAAGTTGTAGCTCATGCAAAATACGTTCTTATTTGTCTAATTCCAAATCGAATAATTCAACGCGAAATCACCGAAGAAAGAAGCGTTTTTCGGGAAAACCTTATTAACATTTTTAAAGTATTGAAATAAAGCTTATTATTTGTTTTTTACAAAAGTTTACAGCATCAAAAATAAATGAGTTACACTGAAAAAAATAGTTGGCCCCTTTTTTTTTGGTAAAAAAAATCGTGAAAAACTCCCTCTCTTTAGCACCCTAAATGAAATTAATCGTTTGGCTTTACCATATATTTTAACTCTATGTGTATTGTTTATATGATCTGTAAGTTTGATTGGTTTGAAGTGCTTATTTTTAAAAACATTTGGTTTTATAGTAAAAAAAATTTTCTAAAAATTTTTGAAAAATTTCATTTTTTCAAAATAACTTAAAAAGTATTAGTGACAAGAAAAATCTTAAAGAGTAAAAAAATGTAGGTTTTGCTATTATAAATATGCTAGTTTCATTTTGTTTCTCCGTAAGACAAAAATTGGTTAAAATATGGCTGTTCAAAATTTGCATACACTCGTGATTAGTTACCCATTCAAGCTTTCTCAATTATAACCCTTTCAAAAATAAACACTTTAAATCGGTGAGACTGGCAGATCATATAAAAAATAGATAGGTAAGTAAATTGTTTGTAAAGCGGTAGCGATTAATTTCATTTGGGGAGATAAATACGGCGAGATATTCATAATTTTTTACAAAAAAAAGAGGGCCAACTTTATTTTGAGCGTAACTCGCTTATTTTTAATGCTAAAACTTTTGTTAACAATTAAAAGAAAGCTTTTTATAAACACTTTAAAAAAGTTTAAATGGACTTTTCCCGAAAAGTGCTTAATTTTTCAGTGATTTCACCTTGAAATATTCGATTTGGAATTAGACGAATAAGAACGTATTTTTCATGAGCTACAACTTTATTTTTATTTGATTGATAGACTTTACTGATACACTATTTTTTGGGGCTTTTTATAGCCTACACTTTTGCTAAGGATATTTTTTTCAATAAAATATTTACTTTTTGAGTTATTTGCGAAAAACCGTCTGAAAACGCAGTTTTGTCGAAAAATCAACATTTTCGATGGCAAATAACTCGAAAAGTATTGACTTACGTAAAAAACTCTATAGGACAAAAGTTGCTTAAAATCAGTCAATTTATCCATTTCCGGTCCTATCTTGAACGTATGTTTCTTCACCCCCGAGAAGGGGTGACTGTCACCCCCCAAGTAAAAGCAACCAACGGCACAATTTCAACTTTGGAGTAGAGGGTAAGTAGAACATAAATCCAAATTTTCATGCAATTCGGAGTTGCTCCTGAAAATTACACGGTATCGCCGAATTTCCCGTTCATTTACTGGGCTATTAGAATACGGAAGATAAATAGGCGTACCAGTTTTATTTTTTCTAAATAGAAGCTCTGGAGATATTAAAAAACCAATTGAAAGGGACCATCTTCAAAGAGCTCTAGCTCCCTCAGGAAGCATTTTCGGACTAGGTGAATTGTGTTAAATTGTTTTAAAATTATCGGGGGAATTTTCGGTCTTCGTTTGTCAGTAGAGTTTCTGGACACCCTGTATATTAATCTTTACCACACGGAAGTTAGATGGCTTTCAAGGGTTTCAAGAGATTTTTTCAGTTAAGAGCAGAACTTTTTATCGCTCGCTTTCCTTACCGATTTATTTGAACGGTTAAATTAATATTCAGAATAATGATGGATTGTAATGGAATGATGTTAATACACATAGTTTCAAAAGTAATGCATCACTTAAAAAGTATGATCATTTTCAGAGTTGATTTTTTCGTGAACACATTAACGCATTTAGCTATTTTTTTATTTTAGATTTTTCTTTGGTATTTACACAGTTGGGCAAAGGTTTATTCAAACTTCTTTTAGTTTATTCAAAACTTATACCGGGTGATAGAAAAAAAAATATTTTTGTTATGTTAAGGTTGAGACATACTGTAGGGAGGACGAGGTATAAGTATGGGTATACATCGAAATGGTATTTTAGTCTTATGTTTTGTAAACATTTTGTTTTTTGGATGTCACTGATGTCTTTCTAAACAAAGAAAATATACGCTTTTATTCTTTAACATGACGTGTTTTAACTGAAACAAAACTAAATTAACAATAAAAAACAGTTAACAGATCTTAAAAAACGGAAAGGCTATATGCCGTTATCAATTCTGGTCGACACCTTAAGCGTTATTTGTTGACCAAGTGAGCGGTGTGGACAGCGCAACATAATAGAGACGAGATTGTTTAATGGAGGCTATGTGATGTTTAGGGGTTGGATTTACTGGAGAGTAAGTACAGAGAGGCTTTTTAAATAGCGAGAGATACATTGAGCAGATTTTCTTTCTTTGAACACTTTGTTCCTTTCGCACTATGATATATGAAATAGTTTCATCTTAGTGTATGACAAGACATGGAATCCTCACGTATCGCATGTCGTCAGTTAAAACACATATTATAGAGTAAAACCGTCTTGTTTATTAGTAATTAAAGATATCATATGAATTTAAAAAATGTGTCAGTTAAAACACCTGTTAAACAATAAAACCGTATATTTTCTTTGTTTCTAAAGATAGCAGGGACATTCAAAAAACAAAATGTTCACAAAACATAGGACTATAATAAAATTTTGATGTAGACTCACACTTGTACCTTGTCCTCCCTACAGGGTGTCTCAGACTTAACATAAGAAAAACATTTCTTTTTTCCACCCGGTAGTACAAAACTCTACAAAAAAGAAGTTTGAGTAAAAATTTGCCAAATTGTGTAAATCTCAAAGGAAAATCTAAAATAATAAAAAAAATTAGCAGAATCCGTTCATCTATTCATTAAAAAATCAACTATGAAAATGAGCATAGTTTTAGGTGATGCATAACTTTTAAAACTATGTTTATAATAGACAAAGCGAAAACGGCGGGTTCGTTGGGAAAAATATTCCCATGATATTTTTTTGCATAATCACATTCGTGAGACATCCCAGAATAAGGATCAAGAAGTCGCCCACGTGAAAAGTGGTCCAAATTTTTTTTACAATTTTTTTAATCAAATTGCAAAAATCAATATTTTTTTCCCGGACAAATTTTTTTTAGATTTTGTGGATCATTCTGGACAGAAAAGGTCTCTTATAATTTTTCTCCAAAGTTGATCGTTTTCGAGTTATAAGCAATTTAAAATTTGAAAAACGCGAAAATGGCCATTTTTAAGACTTAATAACTCAGTTAAAAATTATTATGAAAGTCAGAAAATGACTAAATCAAAACTTAAAGCCCCCCTACATGATTCTGAAGAAATTTGTGTCATTAATTTATTACTAAGCTGTTATTTTTAATTAATAACAATGAGCGGTTAGATCGTATTGATGCGACTGTAAATGTGAGTGCAAGTAAGATGCACAATTGGACTGCCAGAATGGCATCTCGCACTTAGCATTTACGGCCGCTTAACACTTGCATGGCGCTCATTATTATTACTTAAAAATAACAGCTCAGTAATAAAATAATGACAAAAATGTCTTCGGGATCTTGTGGGGGGGGGGGGAATTAAACTTTGATTTAGTTACTTTCTGTCTTTCATAATAATAACTTTTAACCGAGGTGTTAAGCCTTGAAAATCGCCATTTTTCTTTTTTTTTCCATTTTAAATTGCTTATAACTCGAAAACGATCAACTTTAGAGAAAAATTATAAGAGACCTTTTTTATCCAGAATGGCCCAAAAAACCTACAGAAAAATTTTCCGGTCCAAAAATATTGATTTTTGCAATTTGATTAAAAACAATTTTTAAAAAAAATTGGAGCAGTTTTCACGTGCGCGACTTCTTGAACCTTATTCTGGGATGTCTCACGTATGTGATTATGCAAAAAAATCTCATGGGAATATTTTTCCCAACGAACCCGCCGTTTTCGCCTTGTCTATAATCATCGTGACGCTACAGATAAAGTTGGCGAATTTATAATAAAGTTTCCATTTGAAAAAGTACTGTTTTGATTCATTCCAGTGCGTTCAAGAATTCATGGAAAAATTAGTCAAGTAAATTAATAGGATAATTTTGAGCACGTTTTCAAGATATGCAACCTACTTTGGCAGTAGGTACTTTGAATAGTTCCCCAAAAGAAATTAAAGTATGCAACCTACTTTGAATAGTTCCCCAAAAGAAATTAAAACCAGCCATGACTATATCCTGTTTTTAAACCAGGAGGAGTAAACTCAAAAGACAGATCCACACTCTATAATTCACTAGAAAAATCACCAAATATATCTTCTTTGGTTGATCATATCGGCATTCAGCGGTAATCCATAAATATTAGGTATATTAGACTAATAGACTAAAGAGTTTTAAAACAACTGTTTTTTATACAAAAGCAGACTAAAAATCTAAAAATTAAAGCAGTAACGCAGAATACACAAAAAATCATCGATAATTTTAATTAACCTATGAAATGCCAATAGTGTCAACATTTCATAAATGTCAATAGTGTCAAAATTTCATAACAGTGGAGTACACTTTCCTGAGGTTGGACCAATTACAAACAAGCATTACAGCGCGGTATTTTAATTACTCCTTCTAGTTTAAAAACAGTGTATAGTACAGGTGGATAGAGGTTCCGTCATTTGGGAAGGCACTAATTTGCGTATTATTGTACTTATATAGAAGTCAAAATTTTAAGAGTTTCTTCCTAAGCCAAGCATTAGCATTAAATCATTTCAATACTCAGTATTGACGGTAAACTTTAAAAACGGTATTTAAACCATTTTTAGATGCGCTATAATATGCAACATAGTTGCCTTCCTAAATAACGGGACCTCTACTGAATCTTTTTTGGACAATTCCTCTGAACAAGCTCACATTCGAACAAAAAAAGACCGAAAAACTTATTAAAATTCAATTCATGGAATGTTAAAACTAGACCAAAAGGATGCAAGAATATTTCGAATTGGCGACTGAAGCTTCAAAATATTTGATTTCGTTTGCAATATCTTATTTATTATGTGAATTGAGTTTCTCATCATGACTACCAAACGAAAGTGATATATCGCGTGGAACTTAAAAAGATCATCATTGTTTGCATGTCGAATGCAGATCACAGGTATTTCTTTACTTTTTCTTACTTTTACTTTATTTTGTAATGAATGTTTATGTAAATTATTATTTTTATGTTTTACGAGATATTCAAGTTTTTCCCTAAACAAACGACAACAATATTATGGATTATTTTATAATGATTCTAATTTCTAATCTTGTAGTAAGATTTTTCATTACGTGTTTAATTCTGTCCAATCAGATTATTATTAACCCATTAACGCCCAAGTTTTTTTTATTTAAAAATCTTTACTTTTAGGGTTAATTTGATGAAAATGTTAATAATTTAATCCAAAAAAACAAGTTTTTCGGTTTCCTGTCTTTTTTTAAATTATATGGTGTTACCATATGGTAACGCTGGGGGCTTAAGGAATTTTTAGGATCGTTGAAACCAAAATTTTTAATCTTTTTTAAATATTTATTTGAGAATATTTTCATCGTCTGGTGTGGTATCCTATAAAAAAATTAACACACAAACCACCGTTGCATTTTTTACACAGTGTTCGTCCAGATGTTGTACATCTGTCTCCAGCACATCGCCTTCTACTGCTTGATGTAACAAATGGTCGAAGCGATCAAAACGAAGATCTGGCAAGTTCTGTCTAGGTAGACTAGGTCTTCCTGTATATAAGGGACGACTTCCATATCTTGCGAGAAGAACTTGGGCCAATTCTCTCCTAAACGATAGGAAGGATATATTTTTTTTATTTTTTTTATATAAATGCCATGAATTATGGACTGCAACATCCAACAACCATGTTACAATTTGCCAGTACCATTTTTTACTGCAAATTGCTACTCGGTAGGTTGAAACACCTTGATCCATCCAGTCGGTACCCACCATATTTTGTTGTATTCAGCAATATAGTGAGGCCGACCTACTTGAATGTGGCCTTTTTCTTCATGAGAAAATCTTTTTACCGTGCCCAATGCTGCTGAACCATCTCAACTCGTAGATGCTATTGTAACAACAGAGTTATCTTTCCATCGCACCAGTAACACTATCGCTTCTGCTAACAAAAATCCACGACTGAAAAAAAAATAAGATTATGACTCCGTAAGCGCCCACCGCAACCATATTATGGTAACGGCGTACTTTGACTATTCCTACCGAATTCGCTACATTTAATTGTTGATAGAATACAACAATTTATAATAAGTTGGGGTATAATAAACTTAGTTTTTTTTTAATATGCAAATATAGTTACTAGAAGACTATCAAAAATTGCTTACGCAAAACGGACGTCCATCTTTTTTTATGAATTTAAACCACACTGTCATATGATTATCTCTGGACGGTTGAGAAAAGGCTAAAATACGAATCCGTTACGTTTTATAGGTGCCTGAAGTATTCCTAGAAACGATAGTTCTCAAAATATGTGGCTGACTAATTCCATGAGCATACCGCAGAATTTTTAAAAATCATGTGTTTTACGTTACCATATGGTAACGCTGGGCGCTAATAGGTTAAGACTAGGAATAATCTAATTATACATTATTATACTGGTAGTAAATTTTAAGTATTTTGTTTCTGTTTAATTACAACGTGTTTCCTAGTTTTGACAAGTTTTCTAATGTCAAATTGTCGCGAGGACAATACAAATCGGCAATTTTAAGCGCTTGAGTGTAATTCGGTAAGATTATTTCACGTATAAAACTGTATTTATAAATAATCTTAACTAATATTTTATTGATATCGTCGTGTGAATATTAGCTAAGCTGTGCTGTTCACTTTGAAAAGTTGAAAACAATAAATTGTAATAAATATCACCAGTGGCGGCCCGTGAGGTAGTGCCATGGAGCTTTGGCACTACCTTCCTAACTATGCAGAAGCATATTTTTTATATTTAATATATTTTAATGCCTGTTAATTTTTTGTGTGTATTTCTTTTTATCTTCATAAATTATATAAAAACTGGCAACTGTGCGCGTAGTACAATCGCTTCCACTTACAGCGGAGATTATTCGGCTGGAGAGTCTTGAGCCAAAATTGGTACTGACACGGCTGAAAAGAGAAAGGTTTTACGAGCATCTTATATTAGTGACAGAGAAAGAGCTATATTGGACTATTTAGTATACCTTAAATGATTATCACACATTACAAGAGGCGAAAGATATGAACTGCTTTGAATAATTATGCAGGGGAAGATAGCAGGGAAAAGGTCCTTAGGAAGAAGACGAAACTCCTGGCTAAAGAATCTACGGGAATGGTATAGCTGTAGCAACAACGAATTGTTTCGGTCAGCAGTTTCGAAAATACGTATAGCCCTGATGATCGCCAACCTTCGGAACGAAGATGGCACTTGAAGAAGAAGAAAATGATTATCTCGTGGCGGGCACAAGATTTTGAGTTTCTTTAAGTGCTGGCTTGTCGCTTTTGTTATGTCTATTTTCTGTTAAAGTTTTTGTATTTATAATATTATTATTAAACTTTTAGTGCATTATGATCATGGGTGTAGTATAAATAATATTTTGATTATTTCTTAAGTTTAATTTATTAATTGACAATTAATCAGATTAGTATCTTAAATAACTCTTTTGGTGGTTTTTCTTTACAAATTTTATAAGGTTTTGTGAGCTTTCGAGTTAGCTTAAAGAGGTCCCGACGAAAAAAAATTCACAAAATAGAGGCATATTTAAGGAACTGGTCAATTTTAGCCCCTAATTAGACAACGACTTAAAGGTTCATAATATGTATTTAAAGTTCCAGATCTTTCAAAGGTCTACCGTCTCCTGACATGTAGTTGCTTCTAATTTATTTATGTCGGAGAAGTTTTCTGCTTACAAGCGTCGGTTCCCCGAATCATTTTTTAATGAAACATGGAGACAATTTTAATTTTTAAACAAAACTCGGTTTAAAACTGAATTAGAAGTACTGTATTAGTGAGGCGAATTAAGTACTACCTCTGAGGCTATTCCGCTATGAGTTTTATTAAATGAGGAAGGTTTAAAAAGCACACTGGAAGAAACTATTAAATTTGTAAGCATTTTAAATACCATTCCTATATCAGTATCTGAAGCAGAACGCTGTTTTTCGATGTTACAACGAATTAAAACATTAGTTAAAAATACAATGAAAGAAGAACGACTTAGATATGTTATCTGCAGAAAAGCATTTTGTAAATGGTATTGATTATTTCATTCATAGGAGATTCTGGCCAATAGAAAGCTACAGAAATTTGAATTAAATTGATATTTTTTGATAATTGCCCGTCGTTAAGTATATTACGTCATATGCCCTTCGTTGCTACGCAAAAATACATTCAGTGACATTAATGACAATTAATGTTTTAAAAATTATAAAAGTGATGACTTTCAATCGTCAAATATTGATAAAAACTTTGTGTTTAATTGTACTAATGTGTACTTACATAAATAAATTACAATTAAATTTTGGTTTTGAACAGTTTTATTCATGAAATAATCGCAACAAATTGCACTCGAACTCTAAAATTAATATAGAATTTTAGAGCTCTTGTGCAATTACTACTGATAATTTTAATAATAAATAAAAGTGGTATTAACACAACTTTGTGCATGTGTGTAAATAATGAAATAGTATTATTTTTATAATTTTGTAAATAGAGACTAAATCGTAATACAATCTAAGTAATATTAGCAGTAAATAATGGTTATAAGTTGAGAGTTTTTTAGTGTTAATGAATTTACGGAACTGTTTAGATAAATTTTGAACAATTTCTTGGCACCTCAGATAAACATACATAAGATAGGTATATAAGGTAAAAGTATCAGCGCCTATTTTTTTTAATTTTTGTTTTATAACTTTTTTGACAATATCGTAAACCCGTCACTAAAAATTTTGGCGGCTGTCCGAATTCTGGCACTACCTTCTTAAAGTGGTACGAGCCGCCACTGAATATCACTGAATGTTTATTAACAAAGGCTTGAACTTTTTATGTAAGTATTAAAAATAATCTCTCGAATATCACACGATAGTAAGAATAAATAAGAAAATAATGCTCCAATGTGTTTCTGAAACTTGTTTCCATTAGGCAATAGTCTATTGCCAGGCAAGAAGTTTTCAAAAAATTGTCGCATTATTTTCAATTTATTATCACTCTCTTGTGATAAATAAGATGATATATTTTTATTTGACGTGTTTTTATTTAAGCTAAGAACTGAATATCCTTAAAAAACAATTTCTTTTGGAATCATTTCGCAGCCCCCTCAGGCATCGCGACTCCCAGTTTTTTAATAAACAGAAATTTTTTTGAGATATTAAATCAAAATTGGTTTTATCTAATCGAGTGTAATTATTGTAATCGGTTTTGCAAAAATAAAAATTTTCAGTAAGAAATAAGCTTATCTCTTTCTACTTTACTAGTTTTAGGTATTATAAATAGTTTTTGCGTTATTCAAAAAAAAATTTGAGAAATTTTTTGATAAAAGTGTAATTACAGAGTATTTCCGTTTCTACTCACTGAAAAAATGTTTGTGTCATATACAGGGTGTTTCATTAAGAATGTTCAATCTCTGAGTTGTAGGTAGATTCTAGACCTCATAATAATAAGATTTACCACAAATCACTTAAATAAAATATGGCTCCTTATTGAGCTGCAGAGTGTTTTATTTAAAAATTTTAAATAAAAGTTTGCTCAGTATTTTAAAACTATTCGATATATCCTTTTCAAAGGCAGAAACTGTAGGGTTCTGGCTACTACCAGAGGCGTAAGACAGGTGACAGTGAACGGTTGGCCCTTCCCAAATTCTACGCCACTGCAGAATTGTCCTTAAAGCGCAATTTTTCTATTTTTTAATACTCTCTATGCAAATAATATACCATTCGCTCGTAACGATATAGGCATTACATAGTTTTCGAGATATTTGAATTTAAACATGTAACGGCACAGTTATTTTGTCTAATATATTGTACCGCCATGCGCCAGCCGAATAATTTTTAACTTAAAATATCTATAAAACTAATGATTTTATCGGTAAGAATGAATAACATACTAAACATTCTTAACGATAAAATCATAAGTTTTCGAGATATTTGAAGTAAAATTAAGCGGCACATTACATTAAGGGGAAAGGTGTAAAATACAAAATTTTGATGCCTGTCAAAAATTTTGATGTGTTTGAAGTATATTCATTTTTTTTTCGAATCTTGAGAAAACTAATAAGTATTTTTGCAAAATTTAAACGCAGAGTGAAAGATTTCATTATTACTGAGGGTCGAAAATCCCTGAAAATTTCTAGTTCCCAGCACTAATGTTGTCATTAAAGAATATATTCAAAACTAAATATTTAAGATTCCGATTTAATCTTTGGATGACTCCACTGAAATGATATTATATGTGTCATGCATGAAAGATTTTTATTTAACATTTCTATTTATCTAGATAGTCCATGTGGTGAGACCGCTCCCGGCTGGAAAAATTTCTGATTCGTTTCTGTCGATTCTTATTCAAAAATGTCCCCTCTAAACAAAGCTGAAGGGTGCCGGCCGGAATTTTTGGGCAAAAATTGTTTAAACAATTTTTTAAACAAATACAAAAGATCACCTTTTTTAGCTCCGGAACATATATTATAAAATTTTGTGGGTTATTCTAAACAAGAAAGGTATCTTGTAAATTGTCTCAAAAATTGATAGTTTTCGAGTTATAGGCGATTTAAAATCTGAAAAATCCGAAAATACTCATTTTCGAGGCTTAAAAACTTATATTTAAATTAATGTTTTTGAGGCTTCCAGATCCTTACATTGAAGTTTAAACATTCAGCTTCAAGATTCTGAAGAGTAATCGCGTCTAACCTTAATTTAAACCGTTGTTTTGTAACTGTTAATTTATGCATGTCCATCCGATTTTTTATCGGTGCGGCGCGCTCTATTTCAAGAATCTCCTATTTTCCTCCGAAAAATATGTTTTCTAGATTCTTTGGGACATTGTAAATAAAATAAGTTTCTTGACATTTTTCTCAAAAGTTGATAGTCTTAAAGTTATAAGCGATTTAAAATCTGAAAATGCGTTTTTTTTGCACTTTTCGGATTTTAAATCGCTTATAACTTTAAAACTATTAATTTTTCAGAAAAATTTTGAGAAACTTATTTTATTTAGAATATCCCAAAGAATCTAAAAAAAATATTTTTCGGGGGAAATACGAGATTTTTGAAATAGAGCGCACCGCACCGGCAAAAGTATCGGATAAACATGCATATTTAACAATTACAAAACAACGGTATAAATTAAAGTTTGACGCGATTACTCTTCATAATTTTGAAGCTGAATGTGTAATCTTTAATTTAAGTATCTGGCACCCTCAAAAATACTAATATATGTGAGTATCTGGCACCCTCAAAAATACTATATATGAGTTTTAAAGCCTCGAAAATGCGTATTTTCGCATTTTTCAGATTTTAAATCACCTATACTCGAAAACTATAAATTTTTGAGAAAAATTACAAGATACCTTTCTTGTTTAAAATGATCCAAAAAACATAAAAATATATGTTCCAGACCAAAACAAAACGTGATCTTTTGTATTTGTTTAAAGAAATTGTTTAAACAATTTCTGCCCAAAAATTCCGCCCGGCACCCTTAGGATTTGTTTAAAGGGGACATTTTTGAATAGGAATCCACAAAGAAACCGAATCAGAAATTTTTTCAGATGGGAGCGGTCTCACCACATGGACTAAGACATTTCAAACATATTTTATTTGTTTAAAATATAAAAAGATTTTCGGAAGCGATTTAATTATTTACAATGAATTTCAATTCATTGATAACTAGTTGTGAGCATGTCTAATGATTAATAGCTAACTTGTAATTAGTTCATATTTCCAGTTAATTCTTTATCATATAATTGGAAGTGTGAGTAAAGTTATTAGGTATTAGTACACATTCTTAATCTAATTTTTAAATATTGACCTATAAAGTTGATGATAAAATAAAAATTTACAATAGTTACCACCGATCTTTACACTGAAGAAGTACAAGTTAAAAAAAATTGTCATACCAGAATAGTAAACTAGGAATATAACAACGGAAATGAAGGGGTGGCTACAGTAATCAACTATCTGAAGCAACTGTTTTTTGCGTTAAACTGGTTCCTTAAGAAGAAACCGTAAACAAAATTGACATACAGAAGAAAGAAAGAACTTAAGATATGAAATGTATTAGACATAATTCAACAAAATTCAACAATCCTATGGTTTGTTTTTAAACCAGGAGGAGTAAACTAAAAAGACAGATTCACACCCATGAAACTCACTAGAAAAATCACCAAATACGTCTTCTTTCTTGGTTGATCATAAGCCTTCGACGGCAATCCATACATATTTTATTATACTAACACATCGCTAAAAAGTTCTAAAAACATGTGTTTTTTATATATATTGATGTGATCTTTATTATTGATATGAGATAATATTCTTATATGTTACTTAATTTAATCAATGTATTAATACTAATCTAATTAATTAACCAGATCACATATCAATATGTTTTCAATCTCAGGGCGAATTATAAATTAATTACTTACTTCCGTGGCTTCTAAATATTTCTTAATGGTTCCTAATCGGGATAGAAAAGAAAAGAGTAAAAAAAATACACATATGGGTTACAATTATAATCAAAATATTTTTTATTTTATTTAAAAAGGCAATCAATGCTTAATATTTGCTATTTCTTATTATTCTTAAACATAACATTTACAAATGGGAATCTTATTTCCTTTTGGTTTTCAATTGAAAGTTTTTATTAACATTTAACTATTAGGAGTTATTAGGAACAACTCTATTTAAGTTTGATGAAGCTTTTCTGATATTATTGATTATGTTATTCAATTTTTTATGTGGAATTTAATACGAAAACCCATACATTCATGTCCAAACAAATGAGACTGACCTTTTCCTGGTGAACTGAAAATGTCCTCACACAAGACCCTTTCCTGCTATCCTTGGCTGCGATCAAACCTCGTCCTGGCTTCCAGTGATGTTCTCCTTTGAAAAACTAGCTCGAATAGCTCTCGTTTCTGCTTTTGTCGTGATGCTGTGTTCTACCTTTTTCGAAACTGCTATCAGCTACCGGGACACTCTGGGCTCAAGGAGGTTCTTTTACTCTCGACCTGGCCTACTTCTCGTTCCACGATAAATACTCCACACTCACGGAACTACACCGGCTTTCTCACTCCTCGAACACTACCGTCTACTACTCGACTTCACTTCTCGACAGCTCAAAAACATCCTGCTCTCACTTTGTCATCCATTCCCCTACTTTCTAAATATCCCTTCCAGATTCACAAATCAATTTTCCACCACCAACTCTCATTCGTAATATTCCTCAAGACCAATTTTTAATCTTTCTAAATATGCTTAATGGATTTCAAAAGAAAATATTTAATTCCCATTCTAAAATACTTTCTAACTATTTACAAATTTTAATGACCTATTCTCTCTTTCAAATGAGTCTTATTTAGCATAGGCTAATGATCGAAACCTTCCGCGAAAAACGATAATGAACTATCATCTATTTCACTGAGTTTTATTTAGCATAGGCTAATGATCGACCTTCCGAGAAGAACGATAATGGTACGCGTCATTCACTTTGTTTATCTAAGCACATTGTTCCGAGTTTCGTACGCTTATTCTAATCACTTCTTAAAATTACATATAACAATTTGTTGTATACAGGTTGTTTTAAATTTATATGCCCGTGGTTGAGAAAATTGAAATTATTTTATATTAAATTGAATTTTGTTTATAATTATCAAAATTTAATTTTCATATCAAATAGAAATATAACAAATCCCCGCCTTGTATTCGATAAAATTTATCTGCATTTTTAAATAAATTTTCTCGAGGCAAAACCAACTCCCTGTATATTTCCTTACTTTAATCTACTTCTTATATCCTAACTTACTATCTACTTCATGTAATTCTGTCTTTTATTCGTGATATTTGTATACATCGTAAATATTATAAATTCCTCGGATCTTTTCCGAGTTCCTGTGCCTCAACTCATAACTATTTATCCCATTTTCATTATTCACGATGTACGGGCCTTCGAAAACAGGCATCAACTTTGCGCAAATGCCCCCAGGAAGATTTGATACTCGTAATGCCCTCACGAGTACTTTTTCACCCTTTTGGAAAGTCACTGGTCTTCTTTTTCTATTTTGTTCCTGTCTTTGGATATATTTTTCGTTGCTTCGCCGTAATCTTCTCTGTACGGTTTCAATCACCTGTTGATATTCTTTTGGCTCTTGGTCTTCCCATGGCCTTATCGGCAATACACCCTTCATGATGTATTCTGGGGTCTCTTTTGTTACTGTGCTCGGAATTGTATTTAGATACCTTTCTATTTCCGCTATTTTCCTGTCCCAGTGGCGATGTTGACCATCTGTTGCAATGCGAAGAAATTTCGTCACTTCCTGTATGAATCGTTCCGAAGGATTACTCTGTGGATGCCTGATGCTGACAAAATTTGTCTCTATTCCTCGTTCTCGAAGTTGTCCCTTGAAACGATCATTTCGGAAATACGTTGCATTGTCCAGTAGGATCTTTTTTGGTGTTCCTACTATGGCTATAAAATTGTCGATTTTTCTTAATATTTCCTCCCCCTTTGTGGTGCGGCAACTATATAATTTTACGTATTTTGAAAACACATCCACCATTACCAGAATATGTTTGTTCCTTTTAGTGGTCATAATTAGATCGCTTAACATATCTATTGCTACAATGTCTAGTTTGTTTCGGGCTTCAATATTTTTGGCAACATTTTCGTTTTTGAAATTCCGACTCTTATATTTTTGACATACATCGCACTTCTGGGTAATTTCCTTTGCAATGCGGTAATCCTGTCGGCTGATGTAATTTTCCCTAAAAACGAGCCAAACTTTTCTGCTACCGATATGCCCATTGTCCTCATGTAATTTCTTTATTATCTTTTCGGCCAATGTCTGTGTCACTAAATATAGTTCCTTTCCGTCTATTCTCTTAAAATATATGTCATTTTCTACTTCCGCTCTTCTTTTCTCTCTTTCCTCTAGGTCTTCTTGGTTTGTCCTTATCTCATTTAACGAATATATCCCTTCTTCTTGTATTAATCTATTTAGTCCCACCTGTAGAGTAATTGTTTCCTTTTTTCCCGTGTCCTCATCCCGTGTTAGAGCGTCGGCTATTATGTTGTCTTTTCCTTTTATATATCGGAACTCAAAACCATACTCCTGTAATAATAGAATACCTCTATGTATTCTATTATTTACTAATCTATTCTTCATGATATGTACTAAAGCTGCATGGTCTGTTTCGATTGTGAATTTTGCTCCCAATAAGTAAAACCTCAATTTGTTTACGCAATATAGTACACTGGCAAACTCCAATTCTGTAACACTATATTTTCTCTCATGTGTTTTAGTCACTCGCGATATAAAACATATCGGCACTTCTTGGTCGTTTTGTATTTGAGACAGAACTCCTGCAAATTTTTGTATGGACGCATCAGTTCGGAGTATAAAAGGTAAATTGTAAATGGGGTGGTATATTTTCGTTCCTTTTGCGAATTCTCGTTTTAATGTTTCGAAAGCTTCCTCCTGTTCTTCTTTCCAATTCCATTTTATTCCTTTTTTAAGCAACTTTATCAGAGGGATTTCCTTTTGGCTCAAATCGGGAATCAGTTTTTTAAAATAATTAATCGTGCCAAGAAAACCTCTCAATGTTTTCAAATTCGTTGGTCTTGGGTATTCATCTATGAGCTTGACTCTGTCTTCGGATAATCTTACTGTTTTGGTGTCCAATTGAAAACCCAAATAAATGACTTCTTTTTGAAAAAATTGACATTTTTCAATGTTTAATTTCAATCCCGCTGTGTCCAATTCTTCCAGAATTATTTCTATGTGTTTCAGATGACTCTGAGTATCTTGTGAAAAAATTAATAAATCATCGATATAATGAACTATGAAATCTTCGTGGCGATTCAAAATGGTATGTAGAGCTCGGACGAGTGCAGCACAAGCACTCTGCAATCCAAACGGCACTACCTTAAACCGGTAGACAATACCATCAATAGAAAAAGCGGTGTAGTTTCTACACTTTTCAGCTAACGGTATCAACCAAAAACTGTGTTTTAAGTCAATTTTCGAAAATATGTGTGACCCGGTGATTCTTCCAAAAATGGCCTCGATGTTTATAGGTGATTCATATTGTGATACAGTGTGCTGGTTGATATTCCTGGCATCTAAACATAATCTCAATTCTCCACTGCTTTTCTTTACTATCACAATCGGGTTAACATACGGTGAATCACATCTTTCGATGATTTGATCTTCCAACATTTTATTTATTTCTTCTTTCACCTCTTGTCGATACTTGTATGGAATCGGGTAAGTCTTTGATCGAAAATTTCCCAAGTTTTTCACCTCAAATGAATGTTCGTATTTTTTAGCCACTCTGTTTTCCTCATTGATCAAATTTTCGTAGTTTCTTAACATCAACCGCAATTCTTTTTCTTTCCCTTCTCCACATATCAATTTTCTGTCTTTTTTCTCAGATTCTTCACACATGTTTACCGTGCATTCTGCATCCTCGTTTGCATATACCTCCTCTTCAAATACCACTGTTTCAATCATATTCTTTTCACTTCTTCTATGTCTGCTTGAATAGCGTTTTGCAACTTGTTTTCCAAACTTTCCATTTCTTTTTTCTGGCAATTCGTTAACTCCTTCATTTTATTTTGAATTTTCATTTCTTGTTCTTTCATGTGGTCCTTCATTCTCATTTCTTGTTTTTGCATGTGATCTTTAATTTTCATTTCATACTTTTCTATGCGTTCCTCTATTTTCTTATTGTTCTCTTCTATCGCTTGTTTTGTTTCCTGTTGATTGTCATCCATTTTTTTCTCCACTTTATCCATTTTCTGATCCAATTTTTGTTGTGTTTCATCCATTTTTCGATCCACTTTTCGTTGATTGTCATCCAGTTTTTTTGACTGGAGTTGCATCAGTTGTAATAGTTTATCTATTCCTGATAATTCTTGCTGTTCTGATGCCATGATTGTCGTGTCTAAAATATCTTCTTGGTCTGAATGTTCTTTTTGTTTTTTGTTGTCCTTGCTTTGGCTTCTTGTCACAGACATTTGTTTTCAAGAAGTATTATCCCCGCCAAATATGAAATTTTACTAGTATGTTACCAAGACGACTTTTTTTTACCCAAATATTATAAATTGTCAATAAATATATCAAATGTAAATATCGTAAAAATAAAATATTAAATCAGTTATGTAAAATTTGTACCTAAAGAGATCTAAAATTTTATGTTATCAAATGTAAGTATCTCACTTTTTACCACAGGCATATAAATTTTCAAATACCGGCTTTACTCTTTCTATCCTTCAAATTTGCCACTAGAAATACTTTACAATGCTTTCCACGTTGGACGACAGTTGATGTGATCTTTATTATTGATATGAGATAATATTCTTATATGTTACTTAATTTAATCAATGTATTAATACTAATCTAATTAATTAACCAGATCACATATCAATATGTTTTCAATCTCAGGGCGAATTATAAATTAATTACTTACTTCCGTGGCTTCTAAATATTTCTTAATGGTTCCTAATCGGGATAGAAAAGAAAAGAGTAAAAAAAATACACATATGGGTTACAATTATAATCAAAATATTTTTTATTTTATTTAAAAAGGCAATCAATGCTTAATATTTGCTATTTCTTATTATTCTTAAACATAACATTTACAAATGGGAATCTTATTTCCTTTTGGTTTTCAATTGAAAGTTTTTATTAACATTTAACTATTAGGAGTTATTAGGAACAACTCTATTTAAGTTTGATGAAGCTTTTCTGATATTATTGATTATGTTATTCAATTTTTTATGTGGAATTTAATACGAAAACCCATACATTCATGTCCAAACAAATGAGACTGACCTTTTCCTGGTGAACTGAAAATGTCCTCACACAAGACCCTTTCCTGCTATCCTTGGCTGCGATCAAACCTCGTCCTGGCTTCCAGTGATGTTCTCCTTTGAAAAACTAGCTCGAATAGCTCTCGTTCCTGCTTTTGTCGTGATGCTGTGTTCTACCTTTTTCGAAACTGCTATCAGCTACCGGGACACTCTGGGCTCAAGGAGGTTCTTTTACTCTCGACCTGGCCAACTTCTCGTTCCACGATAAATACTCCACACTCACGGAACTACACCGGCTTTCTCACTCCTCGAACACTACCGTCTACTACTCGACTTCACTTCTCGACAGCTCAAAAACATCCTGCTCTCACTTTGTCATCCATTCCCCTACTTTCTAAATATCCCTTCCAGATTCACAAATCAATTTTCCACCACCAACTCTCATTCGTAATATTCCTCAAGACCAATTTTTAATCTTTCTAAATATGCTTAATGGATTTCAAAAGAAAATATTTAATTCCCATTCTAAAATACTTTCTAATTATTTACAAATTTTAATGACCTATTCTCTCTTTCAAATGAGTCTTATTTAGCATAGGCTAATGATCGAAACCTTCCGCGAAAAACGATAATGAACTATCATCTATTTCACTGAGTTTTATTTAGCATAGGCTAATGATCGACCTTCCGAGAAGAACGATAATGGTACGCGTCATTCACTTTGTTTATCTAAGCACATTGTTCCGAGTTTCGTACGCTTATTCTAATCACTTCTTAAAATTACATATAACAATTTGTTGTATACAGGTTGTTTTAAATTTATATGCCCGTGGTTGAGAAAATTGAAATTATTTTATATTAAATTGAATTTTGTTTATAATTATCAAAATTTAATTTTCATATCAAATAGAAATATAACAATATATAAGTAGACTAAATAAGTAAAAATTAAACCGAAAAATCGCCGATATAACTTAATTAACCTATGAAATGCCAGTTGTGTCAAAATTTCATAAATGTCATTAGTGTCAAAATAAGGTAAGGTAAGTAAGGTATGCTTTATTGTCAAAAAATTTTAACAATTTGTGGACAAAGCTTATACAAAATAAAAAATACAATAAACAACAAAAAATAGTAAAAAACTACAAACAAAACAAAAACAGAAACAGGCACCAAGTAAATGGCGTGAGTTATACTATTTTTTTTTTTTTTAATTAATTTGATGGCTTTGGTAGGGACCAATTAGCCAGACAATTTTTTCTTTAACTATAACAATTCTTTTTGTTTTTTATTTTTTTTTTAATTTAAAACTCATCCTTCCTCACGATTACAATGCTCAAAATATTAGTAAGGTAAGATTAATGTGTGCAAATTTTTCTTTTGTTTTCTTTATAATTTAATTTTTACTGATCTTTTTATATGTATAATTTATTTTGCTTTTTTTTCTTTATATTCTTTTTTACTATTTTTTTTTTGTTTTTTTTTTTATTATTATTTTTTTTTTTTTAATTTTTTTTAAATTTTTTTTTTTTTTAATTTTTTTTTTTTTTATATTTTTTTTTATATTTTTTCGGTGCACACGTACAAAATATAATTAGTTGCAGAATTGCTAACAAAGATGTGGTTAGTAATTTACAATTTCATTTTGCACCTCTTGGTGTGATTATATAAGAAATACAATATATTATTATTCGTATTGAAAATTATACAATTTAAATTTATGGGTAAAAAAATGTTGTTATTAACTATTTCATTATAGAATTTATCAGTGCTTGCACTATTTAATGAACACCCGAGTATAATATGAGTTAAGTCTCCCAGTTCACCACATAAACATGAAGAATCATCAATTAAACCAATTTTAAATTTATAAGTTGGTGACATTGCATGATTTGCTCTTATTCGGTTAATGGTAATAATAAAGTTTCTGTTGTTTTGGTTGTGGAACCAATGTCTTGATTTGTTTAGAAAACAGAATATGTGGACGTTCTGAAAATATTGGTTGGATTTTTGATGTGTATAGTGACAACCTGTATTGAGAAAGAGTGGTGTAACTTTCACAGATAAGTGGAGTTTTCTTTTTTAGCCAATACGACTGAGTGAGTACTGAAACTGAAAGTTCATGGATAAGTGTTATATAACTTGCGGATTTGGAAAATGCTTTCGTGATGAACTTGTTACTAATTAGTTGCCTTCTCAGTTGTAATGGTGGTTCTACGGCTTCTGCTTCCATAATATTTATTGGAGTTGACTTGAGATATCCAAGACATATTCTCAAGCTTTTGTTTTTTTGGTTTTCTATTTTATCTAAATGCGTTTGTGCCGCTGATCCATACAAATGGCTACCATAATCCAGGATTGATCTTATCATAGTTCTATAAAACAACAAGGCAATATTTGGTATAACAGAAAGCTCTCAGTATGTTAATAGCATTCTCAGACTTTTTAGTTATTTGATGTATACAGTCTTTCCATAGCAGTTTCCGATCTAGATATAATCCTAAGTATTTCACTACATTTTTTATTTGGAAATTATAAGGTCCCAGTTTTACATGATCCTGCTCAATGTTTCGTTTTCGGCTAAATACACACACCTCTGTTTTTTGTTCAGAGAGTGTAAAATTATTTTCATTCAGCCACTCATTAAAGATGTCATAGGTTTTGTTCAGTTCATATTCACATGTTTCAAAGTTTTTCCTGGTACAATAAAAAACAATATCATCTACAAATTGTATTGTTCGTATATTTTTGAGTTTAACACTGGCATCCATTGTATATAATATAAACAAAAGTGGACTTAAAATGCTGCCTTGGGGGAGTCCAAGGTTCGTGATTCTAGGTTTGGTGATTTCTTGATTTATTTTTAAATGAATTTTTCTGTTGGTGTACAGGGAAGTTATAAAGTTCGCTAATTGTTTATGAAATCCAATTGAAATCAGTTTGTTCGTTAGAACATTTAGGTTAACGTTATCAAATGCTCCTGTAATATCGTTGAAACCTGCCATAGTCATAAAGTTACTAGAAAATCCAGCTAAAGTGTCTGTTACTATTACTGTTAATGCCTCCAATGCTGACCTAGATTTTCTGAAACCATATTGTGTGTCAGGCAGAATATGTTCTTTCTCTAACCATTGCTCAAGACGATTTTTGATAAGCCTCTCAAAGGTTTTCATTACACATGAAGCTAATGATATGGGTCTATAAGAAGTTGGAATGGAATCCGGTTTATCATATTTTTTTATTGGGATGATAATATACTCCTTCCAGCTTTCAGGGATTGTTGTTTGTCCTGTCCATATTGCATTATATATACTTAAAAGATATTTTTTCTGATTCATTGGCAAATTATAAAGCATGGAATATGAAATATTGTCTATACCAGGAGAGCTATTGTTGGTATGTTTCATACATCGTTCCAGTTCCCACATAAAAAAACTATCGCTTAGATTGGTCATGTTCCTTGGTACTGACGAAATTTGGGGATCATATGCAACTTGGTTGGTTGGTACCCATGGCGGTGAAATTTTGATGTGAAATTCTTCTATCCAATTCGCATTTGGGTCTATTGGTAGTCTATTTTGGACTTTCCGATTTTTATATGAGTTTACCTTTTTCCAAATTTGTGAAATTGGTGTATGATGGTTTAAACTTTCACAGTACTCAATCCATTTTTGCCTTTTTGTGAGTTTGAAAGTGCGTTTGGCAAAAGCGTCCATTTTTTTGAATTCTATTAAATTTTCACGATTTGGAGTTCTCTTATATTTGATGAAAGCTGTTTTTCTTTGATGAGCAGCGTTGTTACAAGTTTCGTTCCACCAAGGCTTCGGACAGTGATTACGGTGCTTAGTCTGACTAGAGACTTTTCTTGGGATGGAGATTTCTGCAGCTTCATTAATCATAGAAAGGAATTCATCATAATTTTGAGCTATATCTCTGGATTCAAGAATAGCTACATATAGATTCCAGTTTGCATTTTTTAACTGCCATCTGTTGTGCTCCGAGGATACAGCTACTTGATGATCATCTTCCACATCGAGTGTAATTAATATGGGTAGGTGATTTGATCCATGTGGGTCCTCAATTGTGGTCCATGTAAAAAATTGTACAATATCGTGAGAGCATAGAGTTAAGTCGATTGCGCTTTTACAACTTAAAGGAACTAATGTTGGAGATCCGCTGTTTAGATAAACAAGGTTACATTGATTTATTGCATCAGATAAAATATTCCCATATGTGTCATTAAAATCGCAACCCCAAGAAACATGGTGGGCATTAAAATCACCTGCTATTACAAAAGGTTTTGGTACATTATCAAAAAATTCAGTCCACTCTTGCAGCGCTATCTTCTTTCTTGGCTCAATATATAATGAAACTATATGAATTGTTTTTTTATTAGGTAAAAGCTTAAGAGCAATGCATTTATGAGAAAAATTGACTTTAGTATTTATTATTATTTCTTTATATAAAATGTTTGCTTTAATTAATATTGCTACCCCTCCAAATCCGTCTGGGCGATCCTGACGACTAACATTGTAATTTTTAAAGTTATAATACTTTCCTTGTTTGAACCAAGTTTCAGATAACACTGCAAGAGCAGCATCATACTCGTGAAGAAGGAATTCCAAGTTCTCTTTATTTGAAACTGCTGATCGGCAGTTCCATTGAATTATATTTATTTTTTGTATTGTATCTGCGAATTTAATGTGTTTTCTGATGAGTCTATATTTAATTGTTTACTAATTATATATTCTAGTTCCGTTTTTGAAATATCATAATTATTGGTTCTCCTAATTGTTGAGATAATGTTTGCCACTAATTCTAAAATAATTTTGACATTTTCTGAGCCTAACCCTGAATGATGAGTTGAAAAATCTGAGGTGTTTAAATTCTTAACGTAACTGTTATTGGTCAAAATATTAGAATCTGGCCCTAGAGTCCTAGGTTGGGAAACAATATCTCGATGTGCTATTTCTATGGGGTCTGGGCTATTTGGCCTCAGCCTTTTAACTGGTTTGTGAAACGTACCAGTTGATTGTTTATGATGAACTTTACTGTATGTTTGTGTGTGGTGTGAAGGGCTTTCTCCGAAGATGTTATAGTTTGGAGGAGGTCGAGTTGAACATGAGGGTAGAAGCTCAAAACGGGTTGGAGGTGGGATGGACATATTTTGAAAGGTCATGTTTTTATTTGGGATGTTGCTAGTGTTATTTGAACGATTTGCAGTAATAGAAGCGTAGGTGTTTCTAGGGATTTGTTTATTAGCATCATGATAATTTAAATTTGTTGATGACATAGTTTCTTTGATTAATTTTTGTCGGTGAAACTCCGGGCAATCTTTCAAATTAATAGTGAAATGATCTCCCATGCAACTGAAACATTTTGGTGATATTTCTTCTTCCGTACACTCTTTTGAATTATGATCCTTATTGCATTTGAAACAGCGGGGATGAGACTTACAGTGCCCCCCCAGGTGCCCGTAACGCAAACAATTGAAGCAAAGCAATACTTTTTGTTTGTATGTCTCTACCTCTTTAATAACTTTATTGATAATTACATATTTGGGTAATATTTGTGTTTTGAAACTGACAATACACGATTTGGTTGGCACAAATTCTGTCATTTCATCTTTTGTAACCTTACGATTTATTCTCTTAACATTTAAAACCTCGAAAGGCAGATGATTATCATAAGATTTAATTTTATTTTTGAGATACTCTTCAGAAAATTCCGTCGCAATATCTCTTATTACTCCTTGCCTGACAATAATAAATTTAGGAACATAAATATCTAAATTGTTGTCGATAAATACTTTAGCGTTTTTGTTACTGACAAGATAATTAGCATTTTTTGGGTCCTTCGTTTTTATTCGAATTCTATTGCGACCTATTGTATCTATACTTAAAATTTTATTGTCAAGTTCAGGAAAATTTGATAAAATTAAATCCCCGACTTTTAATGAATTTAGCCTACCCGAAAAGTTCGTTTGATTATTTTCAACATATAAATGGTAAGGTCCTTGATCGTTTGATTCATACTTAAATACCTGTTTCTCCCTTTGGGGTTGTAATTGGGAGGTGTTTCCGTCTTTCAAAGGATTAGTTTGCTCGATATTTGAAGAAATTGGTGTACTTACGTTTTGATTTCCCTGTGTATTGAATATACCTGAATCCGTAACTTGCATATTAATATCTTGCGGTTCTGTAGAATCGATTGGAGGATGAGTGGGGGGGTCTTTACCCCCCGAATTGACACTCATTGTGTGTCCCTACACTACCACTATTTCAGTTTGTTTTTTATAGAAATAATTTAACAAGTTTTAATACAAATCTGTTGACTATTAAGCACTCGATATCACCGGCCGATGTAAATAGATACGTGTGGTTCTCTCGAAGATCCGTACGAAACTGCTGAGTTATACTACTTAATATAATTTTACAGTTATTAAGTACACATTAAAAAATTAAAAATTTTGCAAACAATAAGTATACAACGTCAGAGCAAAAAGAAGGCAAACGAGGAAAGGGCAAAGGGAAAGTAAATCAAAAGTTCTATGCCGCTGCAAATATGTACACAAGTACTCGAAAGTAATAATCCTACAAGTCAATTTGCTGAATTTAAATCGTTTATAAAAAAGTCATTCACTGTATAAAAAGCTTTCTCCAGCAAATAAGCTTTCAAGGCCTTGCGAAAAGCGGGAAATGCTGCAATAGATTTGATGTTAGATGGCAGGTGATTGTACATTTTTTTCGAATTGTATAGTATAGAGCACTTAACCAGCTCAGACCGTGGGGTTGGCAGATAAAGATTATGATCCATGTTTCTAAGGGGATAGTTATGAGTGGGTCTCTCTGGACCTTCTGATGCATGTTTGCGGATTAAACAAACGGATTCAAAAACAAACAAAGAAGGAAGAGTTAATATTTTAAATTTTTTAAAGAATTCTTGGCAATGAACTCTGCTATTGAGTCTCAGGGAGTAACGAAGAGCTCTCTTTTGTAGTTTAAAAATACGCTCAAATTGAGTCGCACAACACGTACCCCAGAATGGAAGGGCGTACCGAAGATGAGACTCAAAAAGGGCATAATAAACGGTCCTAGATGTTGACAAATTCATTTCCGTAGCAACTGATCTTAGCGCAAAACAAGCAGAACTTAATTTTTTGTGTAAGGCATTAATGTGCAAGTTCCATTTTAGAGACTTATCCACAATAAGCCCTAAGAACTTCACCGATTCAACTACCTCTAGACTGTTGTTATTAAGTACTAAAGGTTGCATCATACTGTTGTAAGGTAGGACTTTGGTTTTAGAAACGTTAAATAACAGGAGATTCGAATCGCACCACGATTTAATGGTGACTAGGTCTGTAGCTATGGTATTGCGAAGATCCATAATATCCGTGTTACTCCAAGTAATACTAGTATCATCTGCAAAGAGACATATTTTACCTTTGTAAAGTAACAGTGGAGTAAACTTGCGTAAGGTTGGACCAATTACAAACAAGCATTACGGCGCGGTACATTTGAATTACTCCTCTTGGTTTTAAACCAGACCATAGGTACTATATTCATTGACGATTTTAAATTCATTGACGATTTTAGCACGGTGGTGGGGACGCGCATTATGGTCCATAAAAATAAAAGTAGATCCTATTACTAGTCTAAAAGGTACACATGCTCATATAAAAAGGTTGTTTTATACTTTGCTCCTGTCATAGAACCTCGATCCACAAAAACTGTCAATATAAACATCGGAATTTACACCAGCCCAAACCATAGCTTCCTCGATAGGTTATTGTGTCAACAACATTGCATTGGACAAATCGTTGTCCTTGTCTTCTTCAGATTTATTGGCGACAGTCTGGTGACCTAAAGCAAAACTTGGACTCATCCGACAACTAAATATTACTCCGATACTAAGGCTTTCTAACACTAAATTGATGCGAACAGACTACTTACGAGTTTTCGGGGTACTGAGGACGATTATGGCGTAGGTTAAGGCCTGTGGAGTATCTGTGTGCACAACGGATACAAATAAAAAAGAACATAATAATTAAGATCGGTTGTTCTTAAAAACCAGCTCTTTATTTTATACAGTCAAGAATTTGAACCTTTTAGAAGACGTTTTACATACACCACATATGAAATTAATTGACACATTTATGATTTACGACATCATTTATCACATTAATTTTCAGCTTCGTCGAGAAATTGTCCTTGGTATTTGCTAGTGCCACTGTCATCAACATCTAGAACGGTATGGTTGGGGCTATTACTGCCTAAACAATTTTTACATGGAACCGTACATGATAATTCATGTCGTCGGCACCCGAATATCTCATTACAATCTGTAGTACAGTTACAAAATACCATTCTCATTATGTTAGAGGGGCCTGCGTGTTGAGTCAGTCATAATATGGAAGTCAACTTATTGTTTTCCAAGTACCAATTCCATTCCAAGGGATCTTTTTTATGTGTTGTATTAGTCCGTCCACTGTGGGCATAAGTTTAGCTAAATGTAGCATTTTAGACTTCATAGCTGCCATCATCTACATTCTGAAACGGTGCACTCCTGGTTCCAGTAAATTACTAATAGTTATTTTTTTATTTGTTTTGTATGTTGGTATAGATCCTTGACTTTTCCGAAAACTAGGTCCTCTCGTCTAGGTTATATTGGTATTCAGCAACCCTAAAAACCACGAAAAACCTAGCATATGACGTGCCTTAGCAGTAACCCTGAGCAACAGATACTCCTATGGGTCGGTTCTGATTGCGCATTCATGTCCAGATATCCCAAAACCCCCCCAAGTAACAAAATAAAACCCTTAACCCGGGAGCAGTCGCGCTCACTTCTGTAACGTAAGTAGTCGCGCGTAGAGAAAAAATCTCACAATATACACTAAGCATCAAAATTAACGCAACACCTTGTGTGTCTGTGTAGAGGAAAGGGATGGCCTTAGACGCAGCGCAGTCTATTAGCCACAGAATTTATTTTTATTCATACGCATATTTATATTAGATGCATATAAGATTAAATTATATCGATATTATCTTCTTTAACGAAATTTATTTTAGCATCGAAGACGCGTTTATTATTGCTAGATAACAGGGAACCAATGTTGAGAGGGGGAGGTGTGTTGTATTATATTAAAGAATTATACAGGGTGAGGCAAATAAAGGGCCTATTAGAAATATCTCGAGAACTAAAGGCAACAGAATCATGAAAATTGGAATAAAGGGGTTTTGAAGGATGATCTATTAAATGAAAATATTGTCATCTCTTTGCAACTTCCGGTTATACCGGAAGTTGCTTATAACTTCGTTTTTTTTAATAAGACACCCTATATATTTTTACATTTTTGGATTCTCTTCGATGTCTTCTTTCTAAAAATATGAGGTTTTGTAATATTATACAGGGTATTTTAAAAGATAATTACGTTTTTTATTAATTTCGTAGCAAAATTAACACCCTGTAGGATTGTAGTAGTTTCATATCATTTCATTACAATACTAAAATACAGGGTGTTCCATTTAAGAAAACTCAGAAATTACTCATTCCGAGTTTCGACTAACCCTGTATACTAAAATTAAAAATATAGCTATACTAATGACTCTTAACAATAGTAGAGTATATTAAAAATCATTTGAACCTAAGTAGAGTTTTAGATGTCAAACTACTACAATTCTACAGGGTGTGAATATTGCTACGAAATTAATAAAAAAACGTAATTATCTTTTAAAATACCCTGTATAATATTACAAAACCTTATATTTTAAAAAAGAAGACATCAAAGAGAATCCAAAAATGTAAAAATATACAGGGTGTCCTATTTAAAAAAACGAAGTTATTAGCAACTTCCGGTATAACCGGAAGTTGCAAAGAGATGAAAATATTTTCATTTAATAGATCATCCTTCAAAACCCTTTTATTCCAATTTTCATGATTCTGTTGCCTTTAGTTCTCGAGATATTTCTAATAGGCCAGTTATCTGCCTCACCCTATATAGTTTAGAGATAGCTGTGCTATTCTTTTGACACTTCAGAAACATGTGGTTAATCTCACCTATGAACATGTTTTGTCACAGTCACATAACGGGAAGTTAAGTATCCCTAATTTATGAAGGTGCGCCGGAAAACGGCCGTGATTCAATTTTGAGTTATAACTGAAGTATATCTTTTTATATAATCAAAAGTCGTATGCGGTATTTTATTTGGAAGTTGTGGATAAAGCTGGAAATAAAGATTTTTCGATGTCTTGCTAAAATTATTGTTAGATTCTGACCATCTGTCTTTAATAGATTTTTTTAATTTAGTAGTTAAGTCGGTATGTGAAAATATTTTTACAAAATCTGATTTACAAGCTTCTGTTGCCTCATAATCAACCCTTTCGTTACCGATAATATCGCTGTGACCTTTTACCCATATGAGAATTATTTTTTTATTTTGCTGATTTAATTGGTGCAATAAGTTTTTTATTTCACAAATTAATTCTTGATTATATAACGCACCACCTTAAAAATGGGACTTAATGTCTCGTATTTTCTAAACCTGTTGACCGATTTTAGTGATTTATTAGTATATTAGAGCTTTAACCTTCAAGAATATCAATGTAATAATATTATTGCTAAAGGGGTAAGTGCCATTGTATACCGGGTGTAATAATGATAGTATGTTTTTTCCTCAAAGTTGGGAACAACCTGTGGAAAATTCTAGCGTATATAAAATACAAGAGTAAAAAACCGCTATACGCCGTAAAAATGAGTGGCGCACACAATATTCCAGCTACAAAAGAGCTGATATGAATATTACGTGGCGCGATAATGTATTTTCATTTTGATGGAAAATAAAATTCTAGTTTTATTTTAAAAGATTTTTCCATAGAGGAGAAGGTGGGAAAATGGCCCCCTAATTTGTTTTTCGACTAGAGATTATAAACAATCAACATTTTTAAATTTAAATTTTCGTCCACATAACCATTAGTTGAATACTAATACAGTATTATTAAAAAAAATTAAAAAAATCAAGATCTAACATATAAAAAAAATATTCTTATCAGTATCTACTATACTGTGAAAAACATAAACGTCACTCTAATATGGCCCCCCAGGAGGCCACATTAAAGGAATACAAAAATCTATCGGCAGAAATCGCAGATATAATGTTCAGTTTCTGCACCGGCACATTAATTGTGTGCCCACAAAAGACAGCTCTGGTACTGTATCCAAGTCTCCCCTCTGCTATTACTTGAATAAGACTCCTCGCAAAAGATGCACACGGTGTCGTCGCCGTCAGGAATTCAGGAATTCAGGAATTGAACCCTGTGAACTTAGTTCGGAATCTGTATCCTCTTCAATATTGGAAAGATCACTTTCTTCGGTGTCAGAATCTTCGACATTTTGCAATAGATACAATTGTTTTTGATATTATGTTTATAATGTAACTATTTATTTAATATGGCGCCCTCAATGTGTATGTAATATGGACCCGGGTCCATAATACATACACATTCAGGGGGCCATATTAAATAAATAGTTACATTATAAACAAAATATCAAAAACAATTGTATCTATTGCAAAATGTTCATAGGTACCTTTAAAAGTCGATATGCATTGGTTTTTTTACACACTAATCAGAGAAAGATAATGTTTATAACTGGTTTCTTAGAAAAAAACAACATAAACACAAGAACGGCAAAAAGTTTTGTTAAGCACGTGAATGAAGCGAGCTTTGTAAGTCGACTAAAGGCTAAGCGCGGTAGTTCGCGGGTCCTGACATGTTTCGATTGATAAAGATAGATGGATATCAAGCGTAAATCAACAATGGCATTGGCGGAAGTGACAAATTCACTCGGGGGCCGATTTACCAGCAGGGGCCATATTCCGACCTTCTCCTCTAATATTTGCTAAATTTGAAGTAAAACGCGCCACAAAAGGATAACTTTGACACAATTTGCATTTGAAGCTCTTTTGTGGCGCGTTTTACTTCAAAGGGCCTAGCCGGGTAAGATGATGAAAAGTGCCCCCAACTCGATTCGAATTCGATATAGGTCACCGTTTAGCATATATAGTGAAACTAACTTTCTGAAATTTTTAGCCCCCTAGGTGGTCATGTGACCCACCTAGAGCCTAATTAGGCTTTTTAAGTTTTTATTTTTTATCTCAGCCGCATCGAGAACTAACGAAAAACTTTAAATAAAAAAGTTGTAAGCTTTAAAAAGTTCTGTCCGAAAACATTTTTTTTAATTTTTGGCGGGAAATTTAAATTTTAGAACGATTTTAAAATTTTAAATGAGTATAAAAAAATAACTAAGACATTCGTTTTCACGAAAAAAATATATAACGTGTATATTTGCATAATATTTCACCCTGAATTTTTTCAAATTTTTAAAATTGGTGAAACCCACCTTTAAAAATAAAAAACCGCATTTTTTCGGTTTTTTTTTTCGTTTTTTGATACAATTTTATACATATTTTTCAAAAAAGGTAATACCGTCACTAGAATAGGTAAAAAACTGAAAAATAGTTGGGGTTTGCTTAATAAAAATTTTTTGTAATCCCATCCATTTTCAATATACAGGGCGTTGAAGAAAACAAAATTTTACACATTTTTTACGATTCTGCCGAAACTACTGGCAACATTGTAATACAATTTGGCGAGTTTTAAGAGGTAGTTGTTGTGCATTTTTTGACATACAATTAAGAATTTTATATTTATCATTGGCGCGTATACGGCTAAAAGTCTGAACTTTTTAAAGAAAAAAGATAGTACGCCACTGACATATTTCAAATTAACAATCCTTTTTGAATTCCTCGTTTAATTTGTGACAAAAAAACTATCTTCCTATTTTTTCATACGACGCGCCATTTTTATTCAAAAAATAAAACATTTTAACCCTTACAAAAGTATTCGAACTTCTATTAGCAGTTTCATGTTTATGTAAACTCGTACGTCCATTATAAAAACTAATTCGAATACTTTGGAAGCGTTAAGATATTTTATTTTTTGCAGCAAAACGGCGCCTCGTATGAAAAAATGATAAGATAGTTTTTTTATGACAAATTGAATGAGGAATTTAAAAATGATTTTTAATTTGAAATATGTCAGTGGCGTACTATCTTTTTTCCTTTGAAAAGTTCAGACCATTACCCCTAAGCGCGCCAATGATGAATATCAAATCCTTAATTGTATGTCAAAACATGCACAATAACTACCTCTTAAAACCCGCCAAGTTTTATTACAATGTTGCCAGTAGTTTCGGCAAAATCGTAAAAAATGTGTAAAATTTTGTTTTCTTCAACGCCCTGTATATTGAAAATGGATGGGATTACAAAAAATTTTTATTAAGCAAACCCCAATTATTTTTCAGTTTTTTACCTATTCTAGTGACGGTGTTACCATTTTTGAAAAATATGTATAAAATTGTATCAAAAAACGAAAAAAAAAACCGAAAAAATGCGGTTTTTTATTTTTGAAGGTGCGTTTCACCAATTTTAAAAATTTAAAAAAATTCAGGGTGAAATATTATGCAAAAATACACGTTACATATTTTTTTCGTGAAAACGAATATCTTAGTTCTTATTTTATACTCATTTAAAATTTTAAAATCGTTCTAAAATTTAAATTTCCCGCCAAACATTAAAAAAGAAATTTTTTTCGCACAGAACTTTTTAAATCTTACAAATTTTTTATTTAAAGTTTTTCCCTAGTTCTCGATGCGGCTGAGATAAAAAATAAAAACATAAAAAGCCTAATTAGGCTCTAGGTGGGTCACGACATGACCTCCTAGGGGGCTAAAAATTTCAGAAAGTTAGTTTCACTATAATGCTAAACGGTGACCTATATGGAATTCGAATCGAGTTGGGGGCACTTTTCATCATCTTACCCGGCTAGGCCCTTTAGCAAATATATTATGGAATAATATTTTAAAATAAAACTAGAATTTTTTTTTTCATCAAAATGAAAATACATTTAGTCCAGAAAGCCACTGCGCATCCGCTAGGAAAAATATTCTAATTCGGATTTTTTGCTCAATCTTACTCAAGAAGGACCCCTTTTAACAAATTTGCATGTTGCCAGGACCAAAAGTTGGTCAAAAATTTTTTAAACGTTTTTTTTTTTTTGTTTTTTTCTTAAAATTATTTTTCTTGCATGCAACAAAATTTTTTTCGGTTTTTTGGATCATTCCAAACAGAAAAGGTCTTTAGAGACTTTTCTCTAAAGTTGATAGTTTTTGACATATAAGCGATTTAAAATTGAAAAATTGCGAAATCGGCCATTTTTAACCTTCAAAAACTATGTGAAAAGCTGAAAATTTGAATGTTGCCAAGGTAGGTGGATATTCTTTAAACATGGATTGATGAAATCCCGAAGAGTTTTTTGCAATACAATATTCAAAACTCCTTTGTTTTTTAATTGCTAATCAAGCGTGCGCGACACTATTTTCCACCGTTGCATGTGTATGCAGTATGGTGCAAATGAAAGAAATAAATTCGTTATTTCGTAAACCGGCGACTTTAAGGAAAAATCCCGAAACAAGTCGATTTTTATTTTTAAGTTATGATATTATGACATATATGGTATACTAGTGGCGTCATCCAACTGGGCGTGATGACGTAATCGATGATTTTTTTAAATGAGAATAGGGGTCGTGTGCTAGCTCATTTGAAAGTTCCTTCAATTCTTTATTCAGTAATATAAACATTTGCATAAATATTTATACACGGTGTCCAAAAAATTTTTATTAAATTAAATCATATGGCAAATTGACAAAAAAATTAAATTATTGGACACCCTGTATAAATAATTATACAAATGTTTATATTACTGAATAGAGAATTGAAGGACCTTTCAAATAAGCTAGCACACCACCCCTATTCTCATTTAAAAAATAATCAATTACGTCATCACGCCCAGATGGATGACGTCACTAGTATACCATATATGTCATAATATCATAACTGAAAAATAAAAATCGACCTGTTTCGGGATTTTTCCTTAAAGTCGCCGGTTTACCGGTTTACGAAATAACGAATTTATTCCTTTCTTTTGCACCATACTGCATACACAAATACACATGCAACGGTGGAAAATAGTGTCGCGCACGCTTGATTAGCAATTAAAAAACAAAGGAGTTTTGAATATTGTATTGCAAAAAACTCTTCGGGATTTCATCAATCGATGTTTAAAGAATATCTACCTGCCATGGCAAGATTCAAATTTTCAGTTTTTCACATAGTTTTTGAAGGTTAAAAATACCCGATTTCGCAATTTTTCAATTTTTAATCGCTTATATGTCAAAAACTATCAACTTTAGAGAAAAGTCCCCAAAGACTTTTTCTGTTTAGAATGATCCAAGAAACCGAAAAAAAGTTTGTTCCATGCAAAAAAAATAATTTTAGGAAGAAAACAAAAGAAAAACGTTTAAAAAATTTTTGACCAACTTTTGGTCCTGGCAACATGCAAATTTGTTAAAAGGAGTTCTTTTTGAGTAAGATTGTGCAAAAATTCCGAATTAGAATATTTTTCCTAGCGGATGCGCAGTGGCTTTCTGGACTAATTATCGCGCCACGTAATATTCATATCAGATCTTTTGTAGCTGGAATATTGTATGCGCCACTCATTTTTACGGCGTATAGCGGTTTTTTACTCTTGTATCAGGAGTTTTTCAAAGTTATTTATAAATTAAATGTATGAAGTTGAATGCAATGTTTATCGAATACACGTTAATAATAATAATAATATTTATTCATCCTTTAAGACATACAATGTATAGGACATGTCATTAGTTTTACAAACAAACAAACAATAAAATTAATACATTTATAAATTTTATAAACATTTGAAGGTAGATAGAATTAATAACTTTTAGGTAATATTTTTGTCCGAAACAAACTCTTTCACAGTATAATAACATTTCGTAAGCAATAAGCTTTTAATGGATTTCTTAAAGAAATATTTATTCATTGTTTTATATTTTTTTGGTAAAACGTTAAACAATCTAATGCTCATATACTTTACTGACATTTCAAATTTACTCGATCTATGACCAGGTACACTCAGCAAGTCGCCACCTCGCGTCGAATAATTGTGGAAACTAGAATTTCTGTCATACGTATGAATATTATCAACAGCATATAGTAACATTCTGAAGATATAAATACATGGAAAACTTAAGATATTATTCTTAATAAATATGGGCTTACAGCTCTCAAGAGGTCTAATTCCAAACATTTTTCGTATTATACGTTTTTGTGTTATAAATATTCTGTCACTGTTGACTGCATTCCCCCATAAAACTATGTTGTAACAAAGTCTACTATAAACAAGGCTATAGTATACATTTAACAGCGCAGAGATGGGCATAATATTTTTAATACGGGATAATGCATAGTATGACTTATTAAGGGACTTACTGAGCATGTCTATGTGAACTGACCATTTTAATTTTGAGTCGAGATGGATACCTAAAAATGTTGTATGATTTGAGGAATCCAGTAGAACATTGTTAAAACTTAGGTGTAGTACAGGATTTACAGAATTTAAGTTATTAAAATATATTACTTTTGTTTTGTCTACATTTAAAATTAGGTTATTAGATCGACACCAGTCATTAAATCGAGCTAAAAAACTATTGCAAGTAGATGCCAATTTCTCATAGGTCTGTGCTGAGACCACAAGAGAAGTATCATCTGCAAATAACGTCAGGTCCAAAGCATCAAACTGGTTAGATGCATCGTTAATAAACAACAAAAAAATCAGGGGTCCTAATACAGAGCCCTGTGGAACTCACAGATTAATAAAACGTTAAGCTTTATAAATAGGATATTATAGGCTAGGGATATTAAGCGCCACTGGCGAGAACTGCCGTTCTCTGGTAGTAAGTTTTTAACGTACACCATACAAAAAAACACCGCTAAGTCACATTATTATGCTTGCAATTGGATTTTTCCATTTTTTTTTTTCAAAAAATTTATTAACTAACTTTTTTATTTTTTATATCAGAAAGTTTGTTAAAAAAATTTTTTGTAGGTTTTTATAAGATCTATAAGAATATTAATATTAAATCCTTTTAAAATCCTCTGTCGCAAAAAGAGGTGACTTTGAAAGGGTTTTTAAAGGCGGTTTTTGCATGTTATTACAAGTTCTAATTGTCTGTAGCTCACTCAATTTTTGTCATAGAAAAAATTTTCGTAAACCAAGTTCTTAAGAATTAAACAAGCTACATTTTCATATGTAAACATTTTTTCGCATCTCTGATGCTAATCTTTCGATTCTGAAGAAAAGGGCATGTTTTACCAAACTACAAAAATTCTTTATTCGCTTTTAACTCCAGTTTTTTTAAAATTAATTGTTTAAGCCGGTCAAACTTCTGTAATCTATTAAAAATACATAAATAAAAAATACGGAATAAGGTCGATGACTAATTTTAATTAGGGTGGTAATTAGGAGGTTGTTTCCGATAACTTTTCGACTGAAAAAATAGGGACTGACATTCTTTTCATTATAAGTCACTTAATGCCCGGTTGCACCAACAGATCTTAAGCTTAAGTCGAGAATATCATAAGAATTATTATAATATAACTATAATATATTGCAATAAGAATACCGTAATATAATAATAGATATAATTGATAATAAGGTAAGAATCTAAAATTATGGTTCAACGTTAGTGATACTCAAGGTCTTAACTAAGAGCTTAACTTAAGTAGAGCTTAACTAAGCAGGAGCTTAAAATCTGTTGGTGCAACCAGGCATTAATTTTTAATCTACAGACTTTATTTGTTATTTTTTACGATAGTTCTTTTTAAACATTTAAAATTAGTTTCTATAAGTTATCTTCGAAAAATGCATAGTTTTTTCGTCTTTTGAATTTGAAACTATAATATTTAGTATTCGACGAAGAAAAGCTAACATATTATAATAAAGTACAGCTCGATTACTATTGGTCTTGAAGAAAATTAAAAAAAAACAATTTGTTTCTTTTTTAAAAGGTATATATTCGTTAAGTAAAGTTGTTTTGATAAAACAAAAACTTTTTGAGTTATTAGCAGAAAACTGATTAATTACATTGATTTTTTCGATATAAAACTAACACTTTCGATAACGAATAAATCGAAAACTATTAATTTTATCAAAAAAATGTATAAAACATGTTTTGCTTACAATTAATGTTTTTACCAACATTTGCGGTTAAAATATAATAAAAAATTTCCACCCCCGAGATGGGGTGGCAACCACCCCATGGTAAAAGCGTCTTTCGGCATCATATAGGTTTTGATCTTTGGACTATCCACTACTTATTGTCAAATTTTCAAGCAAATCGGTCAATTCTGTAAAAATTGCGAAGTGAAAAGTTTCAGTTCGTGGACTAATTATACTTTTGGAGCTCTATAACTTCTGAACGGCTTAATTGATTTTGATCAGTAAACATAAGTTTGAAACGTATTGACAAGTAGTATCTGATGCATCCAAGATCAAGTATGATAACGTATTACAGGAATTATTGAGCTTGAAAAACCGTTTTTCCCATAAGAAATAAATTTGATCATATTTATGAAGCCTATAACTTAAAAATTCGAATTTTGCCAGATATGAAGTATACACCATTAGACGCGACTAGAGACCTCCTACAAATGCTCAGTTATTGGCGCAATTCGTAGGTTGAAAATTTGAGTAATTGTCGAAAAACCAAAATTTTCAAAGTTTAATTTTTCAGTTTTTCGGCTATGCTGAGCAGTGTATATGTGTCAGATTGATAGCTTGGGCACCATTTAAAAGTTTAACTCAACCCTATTGATTTGGTGTACTTACGGTTTTCCTGTCTCTCCTTGAACCTAAGATATATACGCCCAAAAATATGCTATTTTGTATCTCCCTAGCCCTCTAGCTGGCTTACGGGTAATCAGAAGTCAAAAATTACACCGGTTCTGAATCGGCCCTCACACCCTCTTAAAACACATAAAAAATTCAGATCGGTGTAACTTTTCCACACACATACATACATACATACAAACAAACAAACATTCCACAAACATTTTCCCCTTTTTAAATAAAGATTGAGTCATACTTCTGAGCTTGGTAACTTGTGAATGGTATAACCCATTTTCAAAATTTGACATCCGTTGGAAAGGTAATGATCAGTATTATCAGATGCCGTAAAGGCCGGACTCAAATTTTTGAAATTTTAGGAGTTTTGGGGACGAGAACGAAAAACAGACCCTAAATGGGAAGGGCCGTAAAATCCACACCCTTGGACCAAAATGGAGAGTTGTCATATGGATGGGTGAGTCTTTTCCTAAACTTTAAGATGGGATTTGGTCCAATTTTCAATTCAGTCAGATTTAGAAAATCGAAAATTTCGTGTATATATAGTGTCGCTTGTAGGGGTATTGTTGTTGGGGTTGTGCGCCACTGAGGAGAACTGCCGTTCTCTGGTAATTGAAATTAAAACTGAACTGTAGCGTTAGGCTTTCTTAACATTTTGCTTTTTGATTCATTCGCTTGTGTTGCATAATAAAAAAGTTAGCTATAGTATTTTTACTACAAAAGCAAGATTACGTAGGTCAAAATTTCTGACGTAAAAGCACTGTCAAAACATTAGAATGTGACTTTTTATCATGGCCACGTTAATGTCATTACTTGTCAGATATTTTTCTTTGTTTTTGTTTACTATAAAAATAATATTATATAATTCTTTATTCTAATTAACGATGTCAATTGGATTTCATCAATTGCCGAAATATATTAATCATATGCCAAAATATTTGTTAATGTTAACGAAAATAATGATATTCCATAACATCAACTCTAGAATTGAAATTTGTGTAGCACAGCTAAAATACGACACCAACACGGAACTGCCCGATCTTGTATAAGCGTCCACATGGTATTTTAATAAAAAAAACGTAATCGCGATTACATTGAGAATTTTTGGAATTATATTAATTAAATAACCAAAAACATTTATTATTGTCAATAATATAAATTTTCTAAAACAATTGTTTAAGTTCAATATTCCAAAAAATAATAATTTTAGTTAATATTTTAGACATTCGTACACTACTCATACATTCACAAGCAAATTACAGTTCGGTGTTGCTGGTTGCGGTAAATTATGCTGTGAGCTGTGTGAAATAATCTATTTTAATGATTATACCTACACTATGATAATATTGTTGCCAATTAATATATTTCGGCAAGTAATGAAAACCAATTGGCATCATTAATTAGAATAAATAATTATAGATATTATTTTTATAGTAAACAAAAACAAAGAAAGATATCTCTGACAAGTAATAACATAAACGTGGCCATGATGAAAAGTCACATTCTAATGTTTTGACAGTGCTCATACGTCAAAAATTTTGACCTACGCAATCTTGCTTTTGTAGTAAAAATACATACTTTAACAAGTAGCAATGTTATTCATCAATACAGGGTGTTTCTAAATAAGTGCGGAAAACTTTAAGGGGTAATTCTACATTAAAAAAATGACCGTTTGCTTTATTAACGTATGTCCATAAAAGTTTCGTTACCGAGATACGGAATGTTGAATTCTTTCTTATAGTATTTTTACTACAAAAACGTTATTACGTAGGTCAAAATTTTTGACGTAAGAGAACTGTCAAAACATTAGAATGTGACTTTTCATTATTGCCGTGTTTATAATAAACATAGCAATAATGAAAAGTCACATTCTAATGTTTTGACAGTTCTCTTACGTCAAAAATTTTGACCTACGTAATAACGTTTTTGTAGTAAAAATACTATACAAAGTGACGATTTATTTATTGCTCTAAAACTGGTTGAGATGTGCAAATGAAATTTGGTAGGTTATAAGAGGTAGTTATTGCGCATTTTTTGACATACAACTAAGAATTTTATATTCACCATTGGCGTGCATACGGGTATAAAGAGGGATGTATGGGATCTATTATAGGGGTAGTACCTTTCTATCGGAACGGCCACATCGAGCGTCATGGACGGGAGATGGTTCTTGATAACTGGTCCCCATAAGACATCCAACTCTCATTTATGGCTCCTCGTGCCACATCCCGGGCAACTGCATTGGCCTGCAGGCTAAACTAAGTGAGGGTAACCAGATATGGTGAAATCTACCGAATGATTGCCGGTATAAGCAATCCCACCACTTACTGGCCAACGGCTTCGGGCGGATGAGCTAGTATGTGGAAGGGCACTCTTTTGTCCTGAGATCGAGAAATCGGTCTCGAAGGCGGATGAACCAAGGATGGTCAACGGTGGAAGGATGCAGAAGGCAACGGGGAACCACTGCATTAAAGACTCATAGAGTACCCCTAGTTAAGTCATTACGGTGTACACCAAAAATAGTGGAAACTCTATTGATCATGGGAATCGGATAGCAAGATCCGGCAGAGAGAGAAAAGCACAAGACTACAAGGCTCACTCGGTCGTAAACCTGCAAAATCCTTGTACAAAAATGCAGAAACCAACAACTTTAACAGTTGCAACGTGGAATGTGAGCAAGAAATGAATATACTAAGCATCGATGTTTTGGGAATCAGCGATACACAATGGCCAGGATCTGGGAAATGTTCAACACGAAATGATGGCGTATTTTATTACTCCGGAATCGACAACACCCATCGGTACGGAGTTGGAATCATCATTTCAAAGAAATGGAAAAATTCTCTGATTACCTGTACTCCTTACTCAGAACGCTTAATATTAATACAAATTAAAGAAAGACGTAACTTAATAAATCTTATTCAAGTCTATGCACCAACAGCAGATAAAGATGACGATGAAATAGAACAATTCTACAACGACTTAGAATAAATGCTGAAAGCAATAAAAAAAACAACACATTAACATAATAATGGGCGATCTTAATGCCAAGGTCGGTCAAGGTAAGGTAGGAGAACATGTAGGAAACTATGGACTTGGAAACAGAAACGACAGAGGAGATCGATTGATTCAATTTTGCCAGAGCGAAGACTTCGTAATAACAAACACCCTTTTCAAATTACCTCCTCGGCGATTATATACATGGACATCTCCACAACATACCAAAGAAAAAATAGTGAGAAATCAAATAGACTACATTCTCATAGCAAGGAGGTATCGTAATGCTGTTAAATGTACTAAGACGTACCCAGGAGCTTATATAGGCTCAGATCATAACCCGGTAGTTACTGTGATAGAAACGAGACCAAAAAAGATTAGGAGACCACACAGAAAGACACTAGATTTAGATAAACTTAGAAACAAAAATATACGACAAGAAACAGGAGAAGGAATAAATGAAAACCTCAGTTCAGTGCAACAACAAATTAACAATACAGATAACGTTAACCAAAAATTAAAGCACATAAATACAGCTATACAAACAGCAGGAAAGAAACATCTGACAAAAACGACAACAAAGAACAAGGGGTGGATGACACAGGACATACTAGACTTGATGGAACAAAGAAGAAAGATGAAGAATTACCTAGACAAATACAAAGAAATAAACAAACACATAAAAAAGAGAATAAAAGAAGCCAAAGAGGCCTGGATTAAAGAACAGTGTGAAGAAATGGAAACCTATGAGAAAGAGTACGATGCGTTCAATATGCACAAAAATGTAAAAGAGATAACAGGAAGCATAAAGAAATGCCAAATAGGTAAACTTAAAGACAAAGATGGAAATCTTATTGTAGATCTAGAGAATAAAATAAAAAGATAGACAGAATACCTGAATGAATTATTTGAAGACGATAGAAACAACTTAACTCAGATAATCAATGCAACTGGGCCAGACATATTGAAAGAAAAAGTAGAATACGCAATAAGAAACGCTAAAAATGGAAAAGCAAACGGACCTGATGAAATCCCTACAGAACTGCTGAAGCTTTTGAATGATAAATCCGTAACCATAATATTGCATATATTCAATACAATATACAGTACTGGTATAACACCGCAAGAATGGTTGCTGTCTACGTTTGTCACCATACCGAAGAAAACTAAGGCAATGCAATGTTCAGATCATCGAACAATCTCCTTGATGAGTCACCTGCTTAAAATATTTCTTAGAGTCATCCACAACCGAATCTATCAAAAACTAGACATCGATATTAACGATACACAGATGGGATTCAGAAAAGGATTAGGTACAAGGGATGCTCTCTTTGCCTTGAACGTTCTAACACAGAGATGCCTAGATGTTAACCAAGAGGTACACGCCTGCTTTATAGACTTTGAAAAGGCCTTTGACAAAGTTCGCCACAGCAAACTAAAATAAATCCTGGAGAGTAAGAACATTGACACCAGAGACATACAAATAATATTAAATCTGTACTGGAATCAGCGAGCTAATATAAAAATAGAAGACCAAACATCGGACGAAATATAAATACGTAGAGGGGTACGACAGGGTTGTATATTGTCACCGCTCTTGTTTAATATCTACAGCGAACAAATATGCCAAGAAACTCTCTCATATGCAAACGAAGGGATAATAGTCAATGGAGAAGTTATCAATAACATTCGATATGCTGACGATACTGTGATAACGGCAAGAACAGCGGAAGATCTACAACATCTAGTTGAAAGTATGAATGAGATATGTAATAACTACGGCATAAGGATGAACGTCAAAAAAACCAAATATATGACCTTCAGTAAGAATCCAATAAATGGCACTAGTATCACAATAAACGGTACACAACTTGAAAAAGTAAACGAATACAAATACTTGGGAACCCTTATGAATGAAACAGGTGACCAAAATCACGAGATAAAAAGACGTATTGAAATTGCCAGGTCTACTTTTATAAAAATGAAAAAATTATTTTGTAATCGTGATATTAGTATTCATCTACGAACTAGAATGTTAAAATGCTATGTATTCAGTACTTTGCTCTACGGTGTTGAGTCATGGACTCTTAAACAGAGGAATATTAAAAATCTTGAAAGCTTTGAGATGTGGTGCTACCGCCGTATACTAAGAATAAATTAGGTGGATAAAATTACAAATGAAGAAGTAATACGCAGAATACATAACGAGCCAGAAGTTCTACTGAATATTAAAAAGAGAAAACTTGAATACTTAAGCCACCCGATGAGAGGACAAAAGTACATATTCCTACAAAATATAATGCAAGGAAAAATCCAAGGACGAAGAAATCCAGGCCGTAGAAGAATGTCCTGGATGAGAAATTTGAGAGAGTGGTTTGGCTGTACCACTAACGAATTGTTCAAAACAGCAGTAAATAAAATTAGAATCGCCCTAATGATATCCAGCCTCCGATAGGAGAGGCACTCAAAGAAGAAGAAGGGTATAAACATTTAAGAAACATCCCGTATGCACGCCAATAGTAAATATAAATTTCTTAGTGGTATGTCAAAAAATGCACAATAGCTACCTCTTAAAACCTACCAAATTTCATTTTCATATCTCAACCAGTTTTAGAGCAATAAATAAATCGTCACTTTATAAGAAAAAATTCAACATCCCGTATCTCGGAAACGAAGTATTTGAGGACTTATGTTTATAAAGTAAACGGGCATTATTTCTTATGCAGAATTACCCCTTACAGTTTGTCGCACTTATTTAGAAACACCCTGTATTGATGAAGAACGTTGCTAGTTGTTAAAGTACCTAACTTTTTTATTATCCAACATAAGCGAATGAATCAAAAATAAAAATGTTAAGAAAGCCTAAGGCTACAGTTGAGTTTTAATTTCAATATTTTATATACGCTAAACTATTCCACAGAGTGTTCAAAACTTTGAGGAAAAAACACACTATCATTGTTACACCCAGTATACAATGACACTTATCTGTTTAGGAACAATATTATTACACCGATATTCTTAAAGAATAGAGCTATAACATATTAAAAAAATTACCAAAATCGGACAAGAGGTTTAGGAAATAAGAGACATCAATAATGTCCAATTTTTAAGGTGGTGCGTTAATTTTGATGCTTAGTGTAGATTTAAATACGAATTTAAATCATATTCCTATTTTACAATATTTTTATTTACTTGTTATGTTAAACATATCTATTTCTAACAATTTTAAAGCTAATTAGTTCTCACCAAAGCCATAAATTCCACAAAAAAAAAATAAAAAAAGTTAAAAAAAATTAAAACAAATTTCTACGCATTACTACGATCTTCCTCGAGGCACTTACGAGTGGAAAGCAATGTTGAAAAAAAAAATTATCAAGTTATCACGGAAAAGGATAAAATGTGAGATTTTTTTCTCACGGCGCGACTGCTCCCGGGTTAATATACTGATTTTGACATAGTTGCACTTTTGGATGCATTTCTTGTATTATAAATGCAATTATGTATTTTAACCGAATTTTCAATTGTAGACTTTTTTCCTGGCGTTGTTCTGAAGCTATTTCCTTGTGGCATTTTTATATTCCATTTTACAATGGAAAAGGAATACAACAACACTTTACCTTTCCTCGATGTTTTAGTCTCACAGAAGGATACTGGATATGAGACTCAAGTGTATAGAAAACCAACACACACCAACAGATATCTCAATTACAAATCAAATCACAACATCAACGTTAAAAAGGGAATCATTAAATCCTTATATGATAGAGCCAAAATTACTTGTTCTAACGAAAATTCATTTTTAGAAGAAAAACAACTGTTAACATCTGTTTTATGAAGAAATGATTATCCTGTATCGTTTATAAATAAGGAATTGTCACGATTGGATCGAATGGAACAGAACAACCTAGAACGGGATCCTACATCCACATTCACAAGAAATAATATCAATACCATATCAATACCATATATAAAAGGACTATCCGAGAAACTTAAAACAATTGGAAATACATTCAACATTTCAACAAAATTCAAAACAACAAACACATTGAGATCGAGATCTATTCTATCTAAAACTAAACCTAACAATGAACAAGAAAGAACAAAGAATTGCATTTATAAAATACCTTGTGAATGCGAACAATTTTATTTAGGTGAAACATCAAGACCATTAAACGTTAGAATAAATGAACATCAGTCTTATATTAAAAATAGAGAATTTGATAGATCTCAAATATGTCAACACGCATGGGATAATGAACATAGAGTTCAGTGGAGAGATTCAAGTATAGTCCTGAAAGAATCAGATAGTAAAAAGAGAAAATCAAAGAAGCGGCTCTAATTATGCTAAATGAAACCAATTGTGTCGCAAATTCCTCTGTAGAATGCAGTAGGATGTGCTTACCCATACTGAAAGAGGAAGTCAATAGAAAGAAAATACCACGATTAGTAAGTCAATAACTTATCGACTTAGTACAAATTTTATATTTTAGGATTACTTATTGTATATCTATGCATTATTAATATTATTTATAATTTAAACATATTAAAGTCAGAATTTGGTATTAGTTTTTTGAAAGTAAATTAAATGTAAGACCAAATACTTACGATGTCGGGATAGTATCACGAGGTTTTTTCCTGGTTTTCCCTCGTGATTTACTATGGAATCTCTAACGCGAGAATTTTACTGTCATCGTTGCATTTGGTTGTCTTTTTAAAGACAGATCACATGCTATGATTTTTTTTTTGTGACGGATATTCTTGAGTTGGGATTGACTTCATGTAATCGAATGAACTATCTTTTAGTAAAGTCGTCCCAGGAACGCAACTCATAAATATTGGCGATATCATTTTAAAGTCTTCTACTTTAAAATATATTATAATATACGTCTGAATTGCCAATATAAATGAGTCAGATTAAATAAATTATTAGAAGAATTTTTTACTTAGCAACAACATGTTTGTTTATTTTAGTAGTATTTTCGTATTTTGACAACGAAACCCGATTTGGGCTTCGAAACGTTAATAAAATCATTTTTTTGGTAAAATTGTGGCTTATTCCCAATAAAAATAGTTGATTTTTTCCTGGCGTTTCCCAAACACAATGAAAAATGTTGTAAGTCGATAGGTGCCGTATTTAAAAATCGATTTATTCCAATGTTTGTTGTTCTAATCTAAATAGTTAATCTAGTCTATTAAGTCAAAAGGATCTCATATAATTCGACAAAATAATATGTAGATCAATAGGCGACAATATTTATAATTAAAACAATGTTAAAAAATAAGAACAATATGAACAACAACAGCACTGGCTAGACACCAATTCAAGATAAAATTGGAGCCCATGTCCAAAAAATGGAGAGCAAGAATAATAAATCTACTCATTCACTTTATTAATTTTATAGGTAATCGGTTTTTTATTTTATTACTACTACCTACTATACTACCGGTTTACAGCGTTCTCCGACGCCTTCTGACTCCTAACCGCCATTCTTCTCTGTTTAACCATAGGCCTGGAGGGATTTCTCTTTCCTCTAGTTCTATTTCAATTCCCTCCCTCCAGCTTCTTCTCGGCCTTCCTCTTTTTCTTCTCCTTTGTGGTGTCCATGCCAAAATCTGCTTAGGGATCCTGTCATCTGGCATTATCTGTACATGGCCGTACCATACTTGTTGTTTTGTTTTTATGTCATCAATTATTTTATGTGTAACTCCCATCATCTCTAGTATTCTCTCATTTGGTATCAGATCTCTTCTTGATTTGCCTGCTGCTCTTCTCCAGAAGTCAATTTCTGTTACTAGTAACATTCTCTCCGTTCTTTGTTTCAGTGGCCAAACTTCACTGACATATTATGTGATTATACTTTTAAGTATGCTATTGTATATGAGCTGTTTGTTCGCTTTAGATATTGTCTGGTCCCACAGAATGCCGTTCATCATGGATATGGCTTTTCTACCCTGCATGTTTCTGTCGTCTTTTATAGCAGTATCGAAGTGTTCCATCTTGAGTTATCTTCATGCCCAGGTACTTGTATTCATCGCAGTGTTTAATTTCTACCCCATCGTCTAATGTAATGGACTGCTTTGGTCCTCCAATACACATGGCTTCAGTTTTCTTAATGTTGACTTCGAGACCCCATTTGTTATATTCTTCTATTAGCTTCCGCGTCATGTAGCTCAAGTCCTCATGATCCTAAGCAATCAGAATTTGATCATCAGCGAAACATAAAGTGTTTGGTGTTGTGTCGTCATTGAGTGGGATGAAGGGCAGGCGAAATACAATAACCCTGCTTCAATCCTTTCGTGACCTTAAATCCCTCAGACATCCTTGATCCAGTTTTAATTTTTGCAGTCGTTCCATTATACAGACTTTGGTCTGCTTTGATAAGACCATGTTTAATGTTGGTTTGATGTAGGGTTGGCCATAGTTTGCTGAGGGGCACACTGTCATATGCTTTTTGTAAGTCTACGTATACCAGGTGAACTTCTTTATTGACGGCTGTTTTTTTCTCAATAACTTGCGTATTAGAGTACAGGTGGTCTACTGTGGACCGCCCAGCTCTAAAGCCAGCTTGCTCCTCTGCTTCGTAATCTCTATAGTCATTTTCTATTTTGTTCTTAATAAGTTTCCCATACATCCTACTTATTGTGCTGTTTACCGCAATTCCTCTGTAATTTTCACATTGATCCTTGCTGGCCTTTTTGCGGATGGTTGACATGATAGATAATTTCCATTCTTTTGTTAATTCGGCACCATTTAAGCAGTCTTGAAAGAGTTTTCTTAGCTGTTCTTGGAGTTTGTCTGTACCGGCTTTCACTAATTCTGCAGGTATGTCACCAAGACCAGGGGATTTTTCATTTTTCAGGGATTTGGTTATTTCTTCCATCTCTGATTTACTTATTTGTAATGGTGATGAATTTATATGTATACCTATCGTGTTGTCTTCTATGTTAACAAATTCTGGTCTTTGTTCTGTTAGTAATTTTTATTTTATTAATGTTAGCTTAATCATCTTTATATGTTCGTTTTAAAGAAACCTACAAATCATTAAAAACACATTTGAAAACCATTTTGAAATTACCGCAATCAGAAAATATTAAAATATACCCACATGAAAAATTCCCACGGATTTTTCAATAGCGATTTGGCGATCTAAATATACAGGTTTGGATCATTTTGTTGTTATCGTTGTGGTTTGTTATCAGTTGTAAAAAAAATTAAATATTATCCCATAAAGGAAACCACTTAGATTTGTATACATATACGTGTGGTTAACAGATTACTAACATTGTCTTATCTTCTGTTATCTAATTCAAATTCACAGTATAACTTTACGCATAGGAATTTTCCCTTTCTTTGGAAATTTAGATATACATATTTATTTATTTATATAAAGGAAAAATACGATTTTAATATATTATGTTTCGTATCTAGACACAAACTTTCGTCAAACTTTTCTTATAAATAAAATCAAACTACTGAGTTAGAATATGACCTATGTAACTTAACCTATCCTAACGTAAACACACCTACTTTAAACTAACCTAACCTAACCAAAACTAAATGTAATTAAACTTTGCAAACCTCACCAAATTAAGAAATATTGCTTACTTGCTCCTCTAACTTTATAGCCACGATTATAGAAACAGAATAAAACCGAACTGGGAATAAGAAAACAAATGACAAATATAATTTGAAATTCATCAGAGACGTTAAAATAAAAATAGGAAAGTACAAATATACCAAGTTTTTTGTAAAAAGTATATATTAAAATACCCTAAATAAGGGTCACAATACAAAACGTTTTCGGATTAAGGAATCCATCATCAGTGTTTAAAAGCCAAAAATTGCATGCCTGAGCCACCAAAATGTATTGGGTAAAAACCCTTTAAATGTAAATGATATGGTTGTTTTACATATTTATATAAAGATCATCTGATGTTAAAGATATTCCTGGATGTTACCCAGGGCAACACAGGACTCTTCCCACGTGGTTGGAATTTTTTTGGAGAAAACCTCACATATTGGATTTCAATGGCCAACTGACCATTGGTCACAACGGACATAATTATAGAGATACTCAAAATAAAGCTTGCGGTTAAAAAAGAAATCTTAGCTAAATACTATAAGGGCTAGACGAACACCAATGGAATAATCGTCGGGAAAATGGATTTTGTGTAAAGGTAAAAATGTATGTAAATGTAAAAAGTAATAGGGGAGAGAAAGATGTCAGTTAAGATACTAATCACATGTGGAGTCCAACAAGGCAACGTGCTTTGACCTCTCTAGTACAACTCGTATCTAAGCAATTTTCCAGGAAGTGTTATACCGAAACCACAAAAATATTATTTTAGCAGGATAGTAAGACATAATATTTAAAGGGAATATCAAGAAGACTGATTGGCTGAAAAAAAGCAGGGGAAGGGACGTGTTAGGCTGTCTGGAATATGAAGGAAAATCCCTAGAACGTCTTCAGAAGTACATTATTTTTGTACGAAACATAGCAAAGACTATAGAGGAAAGTAACCAAATATGGAATAGTGCCCTAATATGGAATCGATTTCTCGGAATATACCAGTTTAAAATGCAATAAACGACCATCATATATTTCACTCGCTCCCTTTACTATTGCACGGATACCTTTGGGTCAGTTGTTCGAACGATACCCGTCTGACAAGTGTGTTTTGTTTTATCGTCTCGCAGAAAGTTTAAAAAGGTATGTATTAAACAAGTTTTATCTGTTATTATGCATGAATACAGACTTGTAATAGTGTTGAATATATCGATATTACGCTTATTTTAACAATATATAAGCTTCTGTTATTAAAATGTTGTGATTTCAAAAAATCACGACACTAGTTTGAACTATTGTAAAATTCCAAATATGGACAGTCATGGGCGCCTAATTATGGAATATTCCATAATTGGGTCTTTTTTTTTTCACATGTTTGGTACTTGCTATTATTTATTTTAAAGTTATGTTTTTTTTGTTTTTACAATTTTAGCTTCAAACTCGACCAAGAAACGAAAGACCTGGGATGAAAAAAAATGGCAGAAGCTATAAGATTCGTCCGGGAAAAGAAAATGGGATATTTGAAAGCTGCGGATCATTTTCAAGTGCCTATTACAACTTTGTTCCGTTTGTGCCATAAAGATGAACATTCTCCAGAAGAGGCAGCAGCGACCACATTAGGACGACATACAATATTGGGCTCCCAACTCGAAGTTCAGCTGGTAGAATACATATAAGAAGACCAACTGGTACATGTTTTGCTAGAGCATTTGGCTTTAGTAAAGAAAAAGTGGACGCTTTTTTCAACATCCTGGAAGACGTTTACTCCAATAATAACTATCCACCAAACCGCATTTATAATGTGAACGAATCTGGCCTGACAATAGTACAGAGTAAGATACCATAAATCATCAGTCACAGAGGGAAACGCCAGATAGCTGCAGTTACTTCAGCAGAAAGATGATCCCTTATGACAATAGTTGTTTGCATGAATGATACAGGTCATTTGGTGCCACCGTTTATTATTTTCCTCAGAAAGAATATGAGTGATCAACTTATGAGAGGCTATCCGCCAGGATCAGTCGAACTTGCACATCCATCTGGGTGGATTCAAATGAACATATTCACAGACTGGTTCAAGCACATTATTCAGCACACCAACCCAACTCCTGAATCGAAGGTTTTACTCATTCTAGATGGACACTATAGTCATATTCGTAATATCGACATAATAGACATCGCTAGGGAAAAAACATGGAGATCGTTTCTTTACCTCCACATACAACTCATAAGTTGCAGCTGTTAGACAAGACTTTTATGGGGCAACTAAAAACATGCTACAGTGAGGAGATACACATGTGGATTAGAAACAATAAGTAACAGACTCTTAGTCCATATGATATCGTGGAGCTGTTTGGAAAATCCTATTTGAAAGTACAAACAGGAGAGATTGCAGCCAATGGTTTTAAAGTCACTGGATTATGACCTTTAAATAAAAATGTATTCAGTGATGTGGACTTTATTGCTACACAACAAAATGCTGTAAAAGATGGCTGTACAACCAACATCAGTACATTGGAATCGGTATCTGGACCTGGTCAAGCCCTGACAGAAATACCTTTGCCACAAGCAAGTGCTAATGTAAAACTTGAACCTGTACCTTCGACTTCCAGGCTTAATCGGAGCACTCTAGGTCTGGTGTCTCCACATGAAATAAGTCCAGTGCCAGAAAAGCGAAAAAAATATCCAACAGAGACAGAAAAGCTACCGTAGCAGCTGTCATAACATCGTCAGCCTACAAGAATGATCTAATCTAATAAATGAAAATAATTTAAGAAAACTAGAAAAAGAAAATAAATTAGCCAAAATAAAGGGTAAAAAGAAAATTACGAAGACAAACAAACAAAGAAAGAAAAGTAAGACTGATTCTGAAGAAGAAGAAGACTCTGAGGAACAGGACGTTATCCAGTTTGACGCAGACAGTGAGCCTGATGAGTTGTTGGGTTGGGTCAAGAAGCTCCTGACTCTGCTGATGCTGAATATATGTTTTGCCAAAGACTTTTTTCCACTGACAACAATGGAGAAAACTGGATTAAGTGTCTAATGTGTGAGCTCTGGGCTCATTATGAATGTGCTGGTCCAGAGTTTGATACATGGATCTGTGATTTCTTCAAGTGAATTAAGTATTCTTTTATTTTTCACAAACTTTTTATTTAAATTTATTTTATCTCATATATGTTATGTTTGTTTTTGTTATTGATGTATGTTGATTTATGCTTGTATTCCATATATTGGTACCTATTCCATATTTGGATACTAAAATGTGATTTTGTTTTTTTTGCTCATTTTTTTTAATTAAGATATTTCATAGATTTTTTTTAATTACGATATGTAAATGTTTGACTGATTTGCCATAACATTAAACTGTTTTCGTTTCTATATAGTTATTTTTTTATGTCCCCAAAACAAAATGGTATTCCATAATTGGCGCCTTTCCTCTAATAATAAGTCGATGTACGAACCTATCATATATTTTTGCAGAAATTCGAATAAAACATTTAATAACATGAGGTCATAAGCTAGCAAAAATAAACGTCATATTTCATTGAATTCACGTAAAGCAATATTTGGGGATACCTAATATAACGTTTCTCATTCATTAAAAATTTTAAATCTCCCTAAACGTCTTACAAGAAATTACGTTTTACACACCTGTTTCAGCTTATTTGACGTCAGTACGAAAGAAAACAACGCCAATAAAAAAGGGACCTACAAAAGCATGTATTATCCCAATACATCTACACTGAACAGAGCTGGGAATTTCAGTCAAGCAGCTTCCATAGCCCTGCCGTAGATTTGATTACGATCAGAATCAGACCGCCTGGTGCGTCGATAGTATTATCAAAAACGAATCAAAACAAAAACCAACCAAACCAAACGAATGGTATAATTCGAAAATGGAAATTCCAACCATAATCATATCCATTTAAGTTGTATACCAGGACAGGATCAGTTCACGTAGCAGCCATGATAAAGTAATAAATCAAATTTTACTCAAATAGAACTACTTTTGCAATGAGACTATTTGAAACAACTTACTTTGAAATCGTTTTGATTCATATTTTATCTTCAGTAATGAATACAGATTAACCCATTAACGGATTTTTTTTTTAATTTAAAAATTTTACTTATAGATACATATGTAATTATCATAGTAATCTTGTTCTTAAAAAAGAAATGCTCATGAAATTAATTTAGATCATTGCATTTTTGAATTATGAACTGATCCAAAAAACAGCATACTGAGCGTTAGGGTTTATATAATTATTGCAAGTATATAACAAGTAAACCAGTTATGAGAATTAAAATTTTTATTTACTTCTACGAACAAGTTACAGTTAAAAAGTACAAAAAAATATTTTGTTTTGCGAAAAATTGCTGTTATGTAATTCCTCAAGTTCTTTGTTTATAACAATCTTATCGACATCCGGATCAACTGTTACCCAAAAAATTCGTGTTCTACGGGTCAAAATACATAAAAAAAAAACTTAAGTAAGTCCGTCTAAATAATAAGAAGGCCGTTGTACGCTCCCCCCCTGGCGACAGCATCAATAAACAAATGTAAAATTTAAAAAACTTCAACGATTTCAGCATAGATTCATATAGAAGTCGGAAACTGAAATGTAACATATCATATTTTGATATCATTAATTGACAATGACCTATTTATAGTACAGTAAAATAAACTTTATTCAGTAATATATCTTCCTTAGATTTATGTATGAATATTGGTTATAATAAATACTACACAACATTAATAGTCCACGTTAGTGTGAACGAAACTTGCAGACTCATGACTGGCTGTATTCATCATCATAAATGGTGCTACAGCCCTATGAAAGAGCCTCATCCTTCCCAAGTATACTACGCCAGTCAGTCCTATCGATTGCCAACCGTTGCCAGTTTGCTGCGCCTATTTTTCTCCCATCCTCATCTACACCATCCTTCCATCTGAGTTTTGGCCTACCCCTATTTCTACTTCCCACAGGTTGTGACATAAAGATTCTTCTAGGAAGGTTGTTCTGCTGTGATCTGCCCATCTTAGTCTTCCTATTCTTATAAGAGATACTACGTCTTTACCACCAAATTTTTGATTATATCTGTGGTATACCTCGTAGTTGCACCTCCTCCTCCAAAGACCATGTTCACAGATACCACCGAATATTCCTCTCCGGATTCTTCGTTCAAATATAAGCAGAAGGTTTTCATCTGTCTTGGAAATGGTCCATGCCTCTGATCCATATGTCAACACTGGTTATATAAGGGTTTTGTATATGGTTATTTTTGTTTTTTGGCTTAAGTTTCTTCGCTTCCTTCCTATTATCCTTCGCTTGATTTCTTCCGTCATGACGTTCTCCTTGGTGATGAGGGAGCCTAAGTATGTGAATTTGTCCACCACTTCAAAGGTATAGTTATCAACCGTGAATTCGTCACCGATGTTTCTGGCTCTATTGTTGAGTGTTGATGCCATCATCTTAGTTTTCTTCTCGTTTACTTGCAGGCCCATATTTTTTGAGGCATTTGAGAAGGTGGTATACATTTTTTCTAGCTTGCGGGTTGGGCGGGCAACTAGGTCCATGTCATCTGCATTTGCCAAAATTTGGGATGATTTATTAAAAATATTTCCTCTGTTGTATATTCGGGCATCTCTGACCGCCTTTTCCAGAGCTACGTTGAAGAGAAGACATGCCAGCACATCTCGCTGTCGCAGCCAACATGCGTTTGAAACGCCTGTGGTTGTTCGCCCTGTATTTCGACTTTGCAAACAACTTTACGCATTGTCGCCTTAACCAATCTTATTAGTTTATCAGGGATGTGGAATTCATTCATGGATTCATACAATTTATTTCTTAGAACACTATCATTGGCCGATTTAAAATTTACGAAATGATAGTATGTGTCGATATTGAATTCATTAGTTTTTTTCCAGTACCTATTTGCCTTAGCACAAAGATCTGGTCTGTTGTTGATCGACCAGACCTAAAACCACTTTGATATTCTCCAAGAAGCTCCTCTGAATGTGCACTTAGGCGACTATATAAGATACTGTAGACTATACTAAGGAGGGTTATTCTCCTATAGTTTCTACATTCCAATTGATCACCCTTTTTGTGTAGTGGGCAAACGATTCCAATACACCATTCTTCCGGGATTTGTGCCTCATTCCAGGCTCTCAATATTATTTTATATATATTTGATTAGCCAGAGTAGTACCTCCATATTTAATAAGTTTCGCGAGTATACCATCACTTTTTGGAGATTTATTATTTTTATGTGTTTTATTGCATCCCATACTTATTGAATTGATGGAGGCTGTAATGGTGTATTGTTGCTTGCTCCTGGGGGTGGTTGGTTTGGATCTTCTACTTCGATAGTAAGTAGTTCTTTATAGTGTTCCACCACTAATAAACAAATGTAAAATTTAAAAAACTCCAACGATTTCTACATTGATTCATATAGAAGTCTGAAACTGAAATGTAACATATCATATTTTGATATCATTAATTACCAATGACCTATTTATAGTACGTTAAAATAAACTTTATTCACTAATATATCTTCCTTAGATTTATGTATGAATTTTGGTTATAATAAATACTACAAAACATTAATAGTCCATGTCATTGTATGAACGAAACTTGAAGACTCACTACCGGCTGTATTACCTCTGGATAAACTGTATAAAGCTTTAGGCCTCTCAGATCTTGATTCCAGCGGAACAGCCCACGAATTCACCGAAGGATCCAAACAAACCTTGGACAACTGCCACCCATTTTTTGCCACGAACCATATCCTGACTGACTGAAATCAAGAAAGCGTTTCCTTAGCGTCTTGCTATACTCTGAGACAATTTTTACAAGACGGTAATTCATTGTCATTCACCATTGTTAAATTTTAATGAGGAGTGACAATGAATCACCGTCTTGTAAAAATTGTCAGAGTATGGACAAACCATTTCAAGCGACTGATCGAAGTGGCGCATGCTGAACCGTTTAAGAAATGGGCGTAGCACCAGGAACACCAGAAACACCAGGACACGACACATACCCCAGTGTGTTTTTCGGACTGTTTGCTTTTGCGGCCACTATTTCGTTGCTCAACTCGATACATTCACTACAAACCCTGAAGAGGACAAAATCCTAAACGGGGACACTCATTGATAGCATTTCCACATAGCAATTATTCTATACACGCAAATCAAACAACGAGATGATGAATGAGAGTGACGACAGGTGTGACCGTGGAGCAATACAGAACATGGAACATATACTAGCCTGCCCAAACTGCTCGAATAGATGCGTTCTCTGTGTTATGAACATATCAAAGAACAAAAATTTACCCCTTCTAATATATTTATGTGAACCATAAATAAGCTTTAATGCGTAGACCAATACAAATACCTAGGCTGCTGATTCAACAATCATCTTGATTATAAAAAAGAAATAAGAACGAGAATATAGGGAGCCCCACAAAGCTTTATTAAAACGAAAAGCTTATCTTGTAACAGTAGCATTTATATCGGTCTTAGATGTCGTTTTCTACATTGCTTTGTATGGTCAATATTATTGTATGAAACGGAGGCTTGGACGCTCGACATTACGCTGATAAACAAGTTAGAAGCATTTAAACTCTGGCTTTATAGAAGGATATTGAAAATACCTTGGACAAACCACGTTGGTATCGTATGGTACATCAAGGTAGGGCCCACTTGTGAGCCCTTCAGACACTTAGACCTCCTACGGCGGGTCCATTGTATCACCCCTATCTTACGGACCAGGCCCATAAAAACCTGGTCTTCGGCGTTTCTGAGGCCCAGACTGTACCGGGCTCCCATGCCTGTCAGAATCGGAAGGGCTGCAAAACTGAGCTCCTCATGCCGATGTCACCCCGAACGTCTAATCTTTCAGCAACCTTATCTTCTTCTTCTTCTTTAAGTATCGTGCCCAAATTTTTAGGCGTGGGTAGCTTCCATAACAATTTGCCGATATCGTTCTCGATCTTGTGCGGCATGTAACAATTGATCTGCTGATAAGCCAGTCCATTGACGAAGGTTTCGGAGCCATGAATATTTCTTTCGGCCAATTCCTCTTTTTCCGTCGATCTTTCCATTGAGTATTAACTGCAGCATCCTGTATCTGCTACCTCTCATTATATGCCCCAGATATTCAAGTTTTCTCTTTTTTATCATCTTCATTAAGTCACCTTCGCCCTTGACCTACTCTGTTTAAGACTTCTCTGTTTGAAATGCGTTGAACACAAGATATTCTGAGCAACCTTATGGCCTCACAGAAAGCCACAAGTCTCTTCAAAGTCAACTCCCTCACCTGACACGGCTGCATAAAGTCCAATCCCAGGATCTGCCACCTCTGATAGGCCAATGCCGGGCACTTCTAGAGGACATGTTGTAACCTCGGAAACCTTTTTTGGATGATGCTAGAAAGGTCACCAATGGAGACACTGCTAACGGCAGCCAGATGGTTGGTGGAGAGCGAGTCGTGGGTTCGAAACTAGCTTTTGGAACGTGGAAAGGGGCCAATAGAAGAAATAGGTAAAGCTAAGACAAGAGAAGGTAGATTAGAGAAGAGAGAGAAACAGGTAAAAAGATAGATAAGTAAAATTACCTAATATAAGAGAAGATAGAAAGAGGGCGCCACTTAACTTTTTGGGGTTACAAGGGGAAAATTAAGAAACCTTAGAAACGAAAACAGGTAAGGAAATATAATGAGGTTCTGAGACCAAATACAAGAAAAGATATGAACAGTTAATTAGTAAAAAAAACTAAATGTTGTCAACACACTACATAAAGAAATAATAAATATATTCGGTGACAGTCGTCCACCTACTTACCTACAAAACTTATTCTGCGTGATCTTTCTCCTGGTCGAAGATAATATAGTGATAGATTATGTTAGCAAATATGTAGAGGTAATCTCTTATCAGGAAACTTATTAGGAGTAGATAAATAAAAATCGTTAAGTAAACAAAAAACAATATGTTGAACAAATGGTTCACCAGAACGATGAATCCCAAACAACAAGTAATAAACAGGAACTATATACACAAATTAAAACTGCACCAACAATTAATGTGTGGTTGGATACATGTAGAAATAAACAATAAATATGATAAAAGAAATACATATAGCATATGGTAAAATCATGCACAATTACAAGCACAGTAAAGAGAGCCTGGTCATTAATTAAAAAAAAATAAATCAAGCATCTATCATAAAAGATACTCTCTTTGCTCTTTAGGGCTTATCTCGAGATAACTGATATGGTAAATTTAATGATGAATAGAAAATATAAAGAACAAATATAATAAAATTAAATTCAAAACATCACCATCAAAGCTTCAGGAAGTAAAAAATAAGGTTGGACCATGGCAACCACCCGAGGTATCCAGACGACAGCAAACAATTATTTTGTATATACGACTTGGACATACCCAGTTTTCTAATGAACATTTGCTTAAAAAAGAAGAATCTCCAATTTGTGATGAGTGCGGTTCACCCCTTACAGTGAAGCATGTGCTAGTGGAAAAGTGTGAAAAATTCAATAGACATAGATTTAAATACCATTTAGCATACAATCTTAAAGATATTTTAGACAATAACAACACTAATAAACTACTTTTGTATCTCAAAGAATGTAATTATTTAAACAAATTGTAATAAACTGTTAACTATCCCGCTAATAACCTTATTAGGTTGAAGCGGATTGTTGTAAATAAAAAAAAATTCAAAACATACAAATTAGTTATCAAAAGTTTATAATTCAAAATTCAAAAACCACCGGCACTCGGTTTTATAAATAAGCCAATCACACAGCTTTTAATTAAATAGTGAATGTTTGTAATTAATGTTTGATAATGAAAAGTTCTTATTTAATTATTAAAAAGTTCTATTAATAAAATCGCTGTCCTTTAGTGAACTACATTACATCGGTGGTTAGCCTTAACCACAGATGAAGAAAGGTTTGATAGCCCGTAGATTAGCTCTACTTTTAGAGATAGTTGTAGGTAGTATAATTAAGACTCTTACAGTTATTACTATGATGTCTCTTAAATTGAACTGGGTCTAACTTTACTTTAACTAGTAATCAAGCACTGAAGTTACTTATATTGTGATTTGGATCTAATCGGATGTTAAATCTAAATCAGGAAGATGAAAGAGTGAATTCACACTTAGATAAGATAATAGAGTGACTTCTCACTCTCAAGATATATTGCAGATAAGATATTAGATACGAGACAGACACATCTGCACTCCAAGATGGTCAGCCACCAAGTCCTTTCTTATTCGCAATATTTTCGACGCTTTTACTCTAAAAAAGTGGGGATATATCCCCTCTCAAAAAAAAATGGCAACTTCTTAAAAAGAACCGATCTATTTCCGTTTTTAGATAAAGTCGTTACTTAGTTGTAAAGTGTTCAAAATATAGATCCTTTGAAATAGGGTAGCGCTTCAAACAGGCCGCAGAGGAAGGCAAGGAACCTAACGGGATCTTAGTGGACTGGTAAAAGGGTTTTAACGCTATATCGGTAAAGATCTTTTATTACTCTATTTCCTAACGTTATAAAAACGGGACTAGTTTTATGATGCGAATACTCGTACTTTAAATTTGTCTTTATGCAGAAAAATTCTAACAATTTGTTAGGGTCTCTATAAACTATTTGCGTTTGTCATACCGACAACGAAATGTGCAAGGACCGCTAGCTCCTGACCGTTATGACAATAAAATTAGCCAAGAGTAGTTATTTACGGATACAAAAGGTATATTAATTATTTACTAATCTTATTTAAAAAAAAATGTTACAATGTTACAATGTGAGGAGCTTTTCTTCTCCTCATCACATAAACGACACCGTGGGCCATCCGCAAATCTAAGCAGATAAAGGTGCCGTCCGTCGGAGTCTACAGTCATCGGTGAGCATACTGACCACCAGGGTAGGGCAACCCATACCGCCTTCGAAAATGTCCGGAAGAAAATAGATACAGATAGGAAGCTGCTATAGATCATCAAAGTAAGAAAAATTAGTTATTAGGACACATAATGAAAAACGAAAAGTACCGCCTCGCGCAACTGTTCATCCAGGGACAGACGAGAAAACGGGATCCCGGTAGGCGCCAGATTTCATGGCTTCAAAATATCAAAGACTAGACTGGCCTTGATCCTTGATTCAACATCTTTGTTTAGAGCCGCATTGGAGAGAGACAGATTTGCCAGTGCAGTCGCTAACCTCAACTAAAGGGGACAGCAACACAATAAGAAAGTCATCTTTTTGTGAATTTAATGAAACATATTAAATTTCCGGATCGGGTTACAAATGAGGAGGTCCTTAGAAGAATGGGGAAAACCGAGAATTACTAACCACCATCAAATCTCGAAAGCTGGAATACTTTGGACACATTATGCGAAATGAATCCAGATATGCCCTCCTACAAGCCATCCTGCAAGGAAAAATATTTGGAAAGCGAGGTCCAGGAAGAAAAAGAACATCCCGGTTAAAGAACCTCAGAACCTGGTTTAACACAACATCTGTGCAGTTTTTCCGCGTTGCTGCAGAAAAAGTGAAGATTGCCTTGATGATCGCCAACATTCGTCCCCAGCTAACAATGTTCGTATATATAACGTCAAACAAACGTCAACATTTTGGAAGAAGTTACGTCAAAAGTTACATCAAATTTTACCTGAAATATACGTATAAAAGTCACAGCGATGTTACGTAACAATTTTACGTTATTTCGACGTAACCTTTTTAACGTCACAAAAACGTCACTTTTTAGGAGAATTTCCGGTATAAATAATATTTATATATAGGATTTAAAATTATTGTGTAAATAAAACCACATACATGATGCTGACACATTTATTAAATATTTGAAATAAATATTTAATATATATTTGACTTTTATGTGAGAGAAAGAGACACAATTATTAATAGCTACTTTATATTATAATACATAAACATACCCTTGAAGTAATCTTCATTCGTAAAGTGTAAACTGCACACTTTCATGTAGGTAAGGACTAGGCTGCTTCCCCATTTTTAGAAGATATTTCCATATATTTCGTTTTTCAACTAAACTGTCATTGAATAGAATTCTATTTTGTTTATCGTATTTAGGGAAAGAATGAAACGATAAATTACTATTAGGTACGCTTGATCCAAGAGTCACATTGAGGCACACAACAATAATAATTCGATTTTTTTGACATAACTCCATAAAAACAAACACGATTTTAATCACGGAAATGTAAGGTTAGGTATTAATGAAAGGTTCGTAATAAATACGCGATGGCGCTGCAATCTCAAACGAGATCTATACGTGTCTATACCTACCAAAAAGCCACGTGTTAGAGACGAAAAATTCATACGTATTAAAACCTACTAAAGAGCCACGTTTCAGAAACGAATAAATTCATATGTATAATATACGTATTAAAATCTCGTATCAGTAACGTCATTTTTTGATAGATGTTACGTAACAATACAAAAAAAACCTAAATTTAACGTTAATGTAACGTTATCTTGCTAGCTGGGCCACGGATAGGCACATCAAGGAGAAGATTAAATTTCCAAAAAGATGACTAATGTCTATAATTATCGACAATTAGAAGATCTGAACTTGTGACCTAACTAACACATCGTTTATGATTAAATAGCAGGAATTATTTAATAAAACCCTGAAGCCGGCTCTGGCTTTACCATATTCCTACTTAACTACCAACACCATTGATATATCTCCAATACACTCTGCACTAAAATATCAGAACCAAACCACCGTCAGTTGAACTTGCGTGCAATTTTTTTTTCTGTGGTAGATCTGTTTTGTTGATAGTGATACTACAGTTGGGAGGTTGAGGACCCTCATTTAAACCGGTTCCATTGTTCATGTGCTTCAACCAAATCGTAATACACTCATGGAAGTGACTCAATTAGTGACTTAAATTTTGTTGACTTTTTATCGAAAACTACTGTGTTTATAAATAGCAAAGTAACAAGAAATCAAACTAAACAATATTAGAAATCTGTGGGAAGTTGATAATTGTTGCTCTCCTGTAAAATACAGTAATTGGTAAGTAAAAAATTATTATCTTTTATTTTTATAAAACTAAATTTTATTCAGACATTAAGTAGAATAATTAGATTTAGAAACCTTTTGTTGTTGTTCCGTTATGGACGTCAAGGATAGCAATTCGAATACTAAACATCATTACTGTTATGGCTAAAGTACCTATTTTTTTATAGGTATATGTATATGGTACCTTATTTGATCATGAATAATATTCTATTTGTTTTAAGAGCGTAGGCGCAAAATTTCGGGCCAATGCTTTTTAAATGAATTAATTTTTTTTTCTAATCCTTAAGAACTATTTTTGAAAAATTGAAACGCAGAATGAAAAATTACATTATTACCGAGTCCCTGAAAACTTCTATGTTTATTTTAATAAGTTACAGGGGTGAAAAAAAGAAAATATTGAGTGTGATTTTTAATTTCAAATATCTAATTTAAAAGGAACTTTTTGTTTATTCTAAGGGACTTTCGGCTCTTGATAATAATGTAATATTTCATTCTGCGTTTAAATTTTTCAAAAATAATTATTAGTTTTTTCAGAATTCGAAAAAATGAATTCATTTTAAAAAGCGTTAGCCGAAATTTTGCGCCTATGCTCTTAATATAGGAGCTAAAAAATATCCAAAATTTGAAAATCAAGATTATTATTACGTATTGGTTATTATTTTAACACTAAAAAAATGAAAACCATAATTCTCTTTGTGGTGACTTGACTGTCATTGTAGTAATTTTTGCTGGGAAAACCCCAATATTTTTATAACATTGTAACATCTCTTCAGTTGTAAAGTTTAAAGGTCTACGAATTCGTCTTCTATGATAATATTTTGCTTCTAAAATTTAACTGACACTGTCTGGATAGCTATTTTTCATTGGATGGATTAGTTATTTCAGTTTAGCCTATTTAGGTACTGCCAATTT